>NW_026278241.1:0-4581 GCF_023373465.1 Oncorhynchus keta | reverse complement strand
ATCTACTGTCATTACATTACCCTGGTCTACCCTCTACTGTCATTATATCAAATCAAATCAAATCAAATCAAATTTATTTATATAGCCCTTCGTACATCAGCTGATATCTCAAAGTGCTGTACAGAAACCCAGCCTAAAACCCCAAACAGCAAACAATGCAGGTGTAAAAGCACGGTGGCTAGGAAAAACTCCCTAGAAAGGCCAAAACCTAGGAAGAAACCTAGAGAGGAACCGGGCTATGTGGGGTGGCCAGTCCTCTTCTGGCTGTGCCGGGTAGAGATTATAACAGAACATGACCAAGATGTTCAAATGTTCATAAATGACCAGCATGGTCGAATAATAATAAGGCAGAACAGTTGAAACTGGAGCAGCAGCACAGTCAGGTGGACTGGGGACAGCAAGGAGCCTTCATGTCAGGTAGTCCTGGGGCACGGTCCTAGGGCTCAGGTCAGTTGAAACTGGAACAGGAGCATGGCCAGGTGGACTGGGGACAGCAAGGAGTCCTCATGTCAGGTAGTCCTGGGACATGGTCCTAGGGCTCAGGTCCTCCGAGAGAGAGAAAGAAAGAGAGAAGGAGAGAATTAGAGAACGCACACTTAGATTCACACAGGACACCGAATAGGACAGGAGAAGTACTCCAGATATAACAAACTGACCCTAGCCCCCGACACATAAACTACTGCAGCATAAATACTGGAGGCTGAGACAGGAGGGGTCAGGAGACACTGTGGCCCCATCCGAGGACACCCCGGACAGGGCCAAACAGGAAGGATATAACCCCACCCACTTTGCCAAAGCACATCCCCCACACCACTAGAGGGATATCTTCAACCACCAACTTACCATCCTGAGACAAGGCCGAGTATAGCCCACAAAGATCTCCGCCACGGTACAACCCAAGGGGGGGGGGGAACCCAGCCAGGCCGACCACAACAGTGAATCAACCCACCCAGGTGACGCACCCCCCCCCAGGGACGGCACGAGAGAGCCCCAGCAAGCCAGTGACTCAGCCCCCGTAACAGGGTTAGAGGCAGAGAATCCCAGTGGAAAGAGGGGAACCGGCCAGGCAGAGACAGCAAGGGCGGTTCGTTGCTCCAGAGCCTTTCCGTTCACCTTCCCACTCCTGGGCCAGACTACACTCAATCATATGACCCACTGAAGAGATGAGTCTTCAGTAAAGACTTAAAGGTTGAGACCGAGTTTGCGTCTCTGACATGGGTAGGCAGACCGTTCCATAAAAATGGAGCTCTATAGGAGAAAGCCCTGCCTCCAGCTGTTTGCTTAGAAATTCTAGGGACAATTAGGAGGCCTGCGTCTTGTGACCGTAGCGTACGTGTAGGTATGTACGGCAGGACCAAATCAGAGAGGTAGGTAGGAGCAAGCCCATGTAATGCTTTGTAGGTTAGCAGTAAAACCTTGAAATCAGCCCTTGCTTTGACAGGAAGCCAGTGTAGAGAGGCTAGCACTGGAGTAATATGATCTAATTTTTTGGTTCTAGTCAGGATTCTAGCAGCCGTATTTAGCACTAACTGAAGTTTATTTAGTGCTTTATCCGGGTAGCCGGAAAATAGAGCATTGCAGTAGTCTAACCTAGAAGTGACAAAAGCATGGATTAATTTTTCTGCATCATTTTTGGACAGAAAGTTTCTGATTTTTGCAATGTTACGTAGATGGAAAAAAGCTGTCCTCGAAATGGTCTTGATATGTTCTTCAAAAGAGAGATCAGGGTCCAGAGTAACGCGTCCTTCTGTAGCTCAGTTGGTAGAGCATGGCGCTTGTAACGCCAGGGTAGTGGGTTCGATCCCCGGGACCACCCATACGTAGAATGTATGCACACATGACTGTAAGTCGCTTTGGATAAAAGCGTCTGCTAAATGGCATATATTATTTATTATTATTAACGCCGAGGTCCTTCACAGTTTTATTTGAGACGACTGTACAACCATTAAGATTAATTGTCAGATTCAACAGAAGATCTCTTTGTTTCTTGGGACCTAGAACAAGCATCTCTGTTTTGTCTGAGTTTAATAGTAGAAAGTTTGCAGCCATCCACTTCCTTATGTCTGAAACACATGCTTCTAGCGAGGGCAATTTTGGGGCTTCACCATGTTTCATTGAAATGTACAGCTGTGTGTCATCCGCATAGCAGTGAAAGTTTACATTATGTTTTCGAATAACATCCCCAAGAGGTAAAATATATAGTGAAAACAATAGTGGTCCTAAAACAGAACCTTGAGGAACACCGAAATGTACAGTTGATTTGTCAGAGGACAAACCATTCACAGAGACAAACTGATATCTTTCCGACAGATAAGACCTAAACCAGGCCAGAACATGTCCGTGTAGACCAATTTGGGTTTCCAATCTCTCCAAAAGAATGTGGTGATCGATGGTATCAAAAGCAGCACTAAGGTCTAGGAGCACGAGGACAGATGCAGAGCCTCGGTCCGATGCCATTAAAATGTCATTTACCACCTTCACAAGTGCCGTCTCAGTGCTATGATGGGGTCTAAAACCAGACTGAAGCATTTCGTATACATTGTTTGTCTTCAGGAAGGCAGTTAGTTGCTGCGCAACAGCCTTCTCTAAAATCTTTGAGAGGAATGGAAGATTCGATATAGGCCGATAGTTTTTATATTTTCTGGGTCAAGGTTTGGCTTTTTCAAGAGAGGCTTTATTACTGCCACTTTTAGTGAGTTTGGTACACATCCAGTGGATAGAGAGCCGTTTATTATGTTCAACATAGGGGGCCAAGCACAGGAAGCAGCTCTTTCAGTAGTTTAGTTGGAATAGGGTCCAGTATACAGCTTGAAGGTTTAGAGGCCATGATTATTTTCATCATTGTGTCAAGAGATATAGTACTAAAACACTTGAGCGTCTCTCTTGATCCTAGGTCCTGGCAGAGTTGTGCAGACTCAGGACAACTGAGGTTTGGAGGAATACGCAGGTTTAAAGAGGAGTCCGTAATTTGCTTTCTAATAATCATAATCTTTTCCTCAAAGAAGTTCATGAATTTATCACTGCTAAAGTGAAAGTCATCCTCTCTTGGGGAATGCTGCTTTTTAGTTAGCTTTGCCACAGTATCAAAAAGGAATTTCGGATTGTTCTTATTTTCCTCAATTAAGTTAGAAAAATAGGACGATCGAGCAGCAGTAAGGGCTCTTCGGTACTGCACGGTACCGTCCTTCCAAGCTAGTCGGAAGACTTCCAGTTTGGTGTGGCGCCATTTCCGTTCCAATTTTCTGGAAGCTTGCTTCAGAGCTCGGGTATTTTCTGTGTACCAGGGAGCTAGTTTCTTATGAGACATTTTTTTTTTAGTTTTTAGGGTGCAACTGCATCTAGGTATTGCGCAAGGTTAAATTGAGATCCTCAGTTAGGTGGTTAACGGATTTTTGTCCTCTGGCGTCCTTGGGTAGGCAGAGGGAGTCTGGAAGGGCATCAAGGAATCTTTGTGTTGTCTGTGAATTTATAGCACGACTTTTGATGTTCCTTGGTTGGGGTCTGAGCAGATTATTTGTTGCAATTGCAAACGTAATAAAATGGTGGTCCGATAGTCCAGGATTATGAGGAAAACATTAAGATCCACAACATTTATTCCATGGGACAAAACTAGGTCCAGCGTATGACTGTGACAGTGAGTGGGTCCAGAGACATGTTGGACAAAACCCACTGAGTCGATGATGGCTCCAAAAGCCTTTTGGAGTGGGTCTGTGGACTTTTCCATGTGAATATTAAAGTCACCAAAGATTAGAATATTATCTGCAATGACTACAAGGTCTGATAGGAATTCAGGGAACTCAGTGAGAAACACTGTATATGGCCCAGGAGGCCTGTAAACAGTAGCTATAAAAGTGATTGAGTAGGCTGCATAGATTTCATGACTAGAAGCTCAAAAGACGAAAACGTCATTTTTTTTTTTGTAAATTGAAATTTGCTATCGTAAATGTTAGCAACACCTCCGCCTTTGCGGGATGCACGGGGGATATGGTCACTAGTGTAGCCAGGAGGTGAGGCCTCATTTAACACAGTAAATTCATCAGGCTTAAGCCATGTTTCAGTCAGGCCAATCACATCAAGATTATGATCAGTGATTAGTTCATTGACTATAATTGCCTTATTATTATAGTCTCTAGTATATTATTATTATATTACCCTGGTCTACCATCTACTGTCATTATATTACCCTGATCTACCATCTACTGTCATTACATTACCCTGGTCTACCCTCTACTGTCATTATATTACCCTGGTCTACCATCTACTGTCAATATATTACCCTGGTCTACTTTCTACTGTCATTATATTACCCTAGTCTACTTTCTACTGTCATTATATTACCCTGGTCTAACATCTACTGTCATTATATTACCCTGGTCTACCCTCTACTGTCATTATATTACCCTGGTCTACCATCTACTATAATTATATTACCCTGGTCTACCATCTACTGTCATTATATTACCCTAGTCTACTTTCTACTGTCATTAAATTACCCTGGTCTACCATCTACTGTCAATCTATTAACCTGGTCTACCCTCTACTGTCATTATATTACCCTGGTCTACCATCTACTATCATTAT
>NW_026278240.1:0-709 GCF_023373465.1 Oncorhynchus keta | reverse complement strand
TTACCCTGGTCTACCACCTACTGTCAATATATTACCCTTGTCTTCCATCTACTGTCATTATATTACCCTGGTCTACCATCTACTGTCAATCTATTAACCTGGTCTACCATCTACTGTCATTATATTACCCTGGTCTACCATCTACTGTCATTATATTACCCTGGTCTACCACCTACTGTCAATATATTACCCTTGTCTTCCATCTACTGTCATTATATTACCCTGGTCTACCATCTACTGTCAATCTATTAACCTGGTCTACCATCTACTGTCATTATATTACCCTGGTCTACCATCTACTGTCATTATATTACCCTGGTCTACCCTCTACTGTCATTATATTACCCTGGTCTACCATCTACTATCATTATATTACCCTGGTCTACCATCTACTGTCAATCTATTAACCTGGTCTACCATCTACTGTCATTATATTACCCTGGTCTACCATCTACTGTCATTATATTACCCTGGTCTACCATCTACTGTAATTATATTACCCTGGTCTACCCTCTACTGTCATTATATTACCCTGATCTACCATCTACTGTCATTACATTACCCTGGTCTACCCTCTACTGTCATTATATTACCCTGGTCTACCATCTACTGTCATTATATTACCCTGATCTACCATCTACTGTCATTACATTACCCTGGTCTACCCTCTACTGTCATTATATTACCCTGGTCTACCATCTACTGTCAA
>NW_026278239.1:0-2738 GCF_023373465.1 Oncorhynchus keta | reverse complement strand
TTCTACTGTCAATATATTACCCTGATCTACCATCTACTGTCATTATATTTCCCTGGTCTACCATCTACTGTCAATCTATTAACCTTTTCTACCATCTACTGTCATTATATTACCCTGGTCTACCCTTTACTGTCATTATATTACCCTGGTCTACCATCTACTATCATTATATTACCCTGGTCTACCATCTACTGTCAATATATTACCCTGGTCTACTTTCTACTGTCATTATATTACCCTAGTCTACATTCTACTGTCATTAAATTACCCTGGTCTACCCTCTACTGTCATTATATTACATTATATTTCCTGGTCTACCATCTACTGTCAATCTATTAACCTGGTCTACCATCTACTGTCATTATATTACCCTGGTCTACCATCTACTGTCATTATATTACCCTGGTCTACCATCTACTGTCACAATATTACCGTGGTCTACCATCTACTGTCATTATATTACCCTGGTCTACCATCTACTGTCAATATATTAACCTGGTCTACTTTCTACTGTCATTATATTACCCTGGTCTACCATCTACTGTCATTAAATTACCCTGGTCTACCATCTACTGTCATTATATTACCCTGGTCTACCATCTACTGTCATTATATTACCCTGGTCTACCATCTACTGTCATTATATTACCCTGGTCTACCATCTACTGTCATTATATTACCCTGGTCTACCATCTACTGTCATTATATTACCCTGGTCTACCATCTACTGTCAATCTATTAACCTGGTCTACCATCTACTGTCATTATTTTACCCTGGTCTACCTTCTACTGTCATTATATTACCCTGGTCTACCATCTACTGTCATTATATTACCCTGGTCTACCATCTACTGTCAATCTATTAACCTGGTCTACCCTCTACTGTCATTATATTACCCTGATCTACCATCTACTGTCATTATATTACCCTGGTCTACCATCTACTGTCATTATATTACCCTGGTCTACCATCTACTGTCATTATATTACCCTGGTCTACCATCTACTGTCAATATATTACCCTGGTCTACTTTCTACTGTCATTATATTACCCTAGTCTACTTTCTACTGTCATTATATTACCCATGTCTACCATCTACTGTCATTATATTACCCTGGTCTACCATCTACTGTCAATCTATTAACCTGGTCTACCATCTACTGTCATTATATTACCCTGGTCTACCATCTACTGTCATTATATTACCCTGGTCTACTTTCTACTGTCATTATATTACCCTGGTCTACCATCTACTGTCATTATATTTCCCTGGTCTACCATCTACTGTCAATCTATTAACCTGGTCTACCATCTACTGTCATTATATTACCCTGGTCTACCTTCTACTGTCATTATATTACCCTGGTCTACCATCTACTGTCATTATATTAACCTGGTCTACCATCTACTGTCATTATATTACCCTGGTCTACCATCTACTGTCAGTATATTACCCTGGTCTCTACTGTCATTAAATTACCCTGGTCTACCATCTACTCTCATTATATTTCCCTGGTCTACCATCTACTGTCAATCTATTAACCTGGTCTACCATCTACTGTCATTATATTACCCTGGTCTACCTTCTACTGTCATTATATTACCCTGGTCTACCATCTACTGTCATTATATTACCCTGGTCTACCATCTACTGTCATTATATTACCCTGGTCTACCATCTACTGTCATTATATTACCCTGGTCTACTTTCTACAGTCATTATATTACCCTGGTCTACAATCTACTGTCATTATATTACCCTGGTCTACTTTCTACTGTCATTAAATTACCCTGGTCTACCCTCTACTGTCATTAAATTACCCTGGTCTACCCTCTACTGTCATTATATTACCCTGGTTTACCCTATACTGCCATTATATTACCCTGATCTACCATCTACTGTCAATCTATTAACCTGGTCTACCATCTACTGTCATTATATTACACTGGTCTACCTTCTACTGTCATTATCTTAACCTGGTCTACCATCTACTGTCATTATATGACCCTGGTCTACCATCCACTGTCATTATATTACCCTGGTCTACCATCTACTGTCATTATATCACCCTGGTCTCTACTGTCATTATATTACACTGGTCTACCATCTACTGTCAATCTATTAACCTGGTCTACCCTCTACTGTCATTATATTCCCTGGTCTACCATCTACTGTCAATATATTAACCTGGTCTACCATCTACTGTCATTATATTACCCTGGTCTACCATCTACTGTCAATCTATTAACCTGGTCTACCCTCTACTGTCATTATATTACCCTGGTCTACCATCTACTGTCATTATATTACCCTGGTCTACCATCTACTGTCAATATATTACCCTGGTCTACTTTCTACTGTCATTATATTACCCTAGTCTACTTTCTACTGTCATTAAATTACCCTGGTCTACCCTCTACTGTCATTATATTACCCTGGTCTACTTTCTACTGTCATTATATTACCCTGGTCTACTTTCTACTGTCATTATATTACCCTAGTCTACTTTCTACTGTCATTATATTACCCTGGTCTCTACTGTCATTATATTACCCTGATCTACCATCTACTGTCATTATATTTCCCTGGTCTACCATCTACTGTCAATCTATTAACCTGGTCTACCATCTACTGTATTATATTACACTGGTCTACCTTCTACTGTCATTATCTTAACCTGGTCTACCATCTACTGTCATTATATGACCATGGTCTACCATCCACTGGCATTATATT
>NW_026278238.1:0-730 GCF_023373465.1 Oncorhynchus keta | reverse complement strand
GGTCTACCATCTACTGTCATATATATTACCCTGGTCTACCATCTACTGTCAATATATTACCCTGGTCTACTATCTACTGTCATTATATTACCCTGGTCTACCATCTACTGTCATTATATTACCCTGGTCTACCATCTACTGTCAATTATATTACCCTGGTCTACCATCTACTGTCATTATATTAACCTGGTCTACCATCTACTGTCATTATATTACCCTGGTCTACCATCTACTGTCATTATATTACCCTGGTCTACCATCTACTGTCATTATATTTCCCTGGTCTACCATCTACTGTCAATCTATTAACCTGGTCTACCATCTACTGTCATTATATTACCCTGGTCTACCTTCTACTGTCATTATATTACCCTGGTCTACCATCTACTGTCATTATATTAACCTGGTCTACCATCTACTGTCATTATATTACCCTGGTCTACCATCTACTGTCAGTATATTACCCTGGTCTCTACTGTCATTAAATTACCCTGGTCTACCATCTACTCTCATTATATTTCCCTGGTCTACCATCTACTGTCAATCTATTAACCTGGTCTACCATCTACTGTCATTATATTACCCTGGTCTACCTTCTACTGTCATTATATTACCCTGGTCTACCATCTACTGTCATTATATTACCCTGGTCTACCATCTACTGTCATTATATTACCCTGGTCTACCATCTACTGTCATTATATTACCCTGGTCTACTTTCTACAGTCAT
>NW_026278237.1:0-5861 GCF_023373465.1 Oncorhynchus keta | reverse complement strand
AAAGAGTCAAGTGTGAGCGTTAGTTTGGGGGGGATGTGGGATTATTTTAGATACTCTTTGAAGAGGCAGAGTTTCAGATATTTTGGGGAGATGGGCAGGGATTCTGCTATCCTAGCTTCAAGCTGGTTCCACCATTGGGGTGTCAGGACCGAGAAGCGTTTGGACTGGGCTCTGCACTGGCTGCTCAGCAGTTTTAGAATTAATTTGCTCTATTGGTTTAAATCAATCTGAGTACCCCAATACATGTCAGACATGCTTTTAAGTTATGTACCCAGTATGTCCCTCAGGTCCTCTGGCACTGGCCTTTTAACTATCCCAAAGCCTAGGACCAAGAGGCATGGAGAGGCAGCCTTTAGTTAATTATGCCATCAGCCTCTGGAATAGCCTGCCTGAGAACCTGATGGGGGCCAGAAGCTGTGGACATACAGGTATTTAAAAGTTGTTTATTTTCCTTGTATTTAATGCTGAACAAAAATATAAATGGAACATGTAATGAGTGTGGTCCCATGTTTCATGAGCTGAAATAAAAGACACCAAGAATGTGCCATATGTACAAAAACCTTATTTCTCTCATATTTTGTGCACAAATTAGTTTTACATCCCTGTTAGTGAGCATTTCTCCATTGCCCAGATAATCCATCCACCTGACTGGTCTGGTACATCAAGAAACTGATTAAACAGCATGGTCATTACACAGATGCACGTTGTGATGGGGACAATAAAAGGCCACTTCTAAAGCGTGCAGTTTTGTCACACAACACAATGCCACAGATGTCTCATGTTTTGAGGAGCATGCAATTGGCGTGCTGACTGCAGGAATGTCCTCCAGAGCTGTAGCCAGAGAATTTACTGTTATTTTCTTTACCATAAGCCACCTCCAATGTTGTTTTAGGTGAATTTGAGAACGTCCAACCAGCATCACAACCACACACCATGTGTAACCATGCCAGCCAAGGACCGCTAACTGTGCTTCACCTGCTGGATCATCTGAGACAAGCCACTGACTGATTAAATTGGCGGTTTGCACACCCAAAGAAACGTCTCTGAGATAGCTCATGCTCCTCGTCCTCAATTAGGGGTCTTGACTGACTGCAGTTCAAGCGTCAGAACCAACTTCATTAGGCAATGCTCTGCCTTGATGGCCACTGGCATGCTGGAGGAGTGTGCCCTTCATGGATGGATCCACAGTTTCCCAGTTTCAGCACTGTGCTGTGGCGGTGGGCTGAGCTGTTTCTGATGTCAGCGTTACTGCAGACTGGGTGCCCCATGGTGACGGTGGGGTTATGGTATGGGAAGGCATAAGCTATGGATAATGAACACAATTGCATTTTATCGATTTGAATGCACAGAGATACATGAGGAGTCACAGGCCATTATCAGTGCCATTCATCCACCGCCATCACCTCATGTTTCAGCACGGCCCCATGTCGCAAAGATCTGTACACATTTCACTGGAAGCTGAAAATGTCCCAGCTTTTCCATGGCCTGCATATTCACCAGTCATGTCACCCATTGAGCATGTTTGGGATGCTCTGTATCGATGGTACGATAGCGTGTTCCAGTTCCCGCAAATATCCAGCAGCTTCGCACAGCCATTGAGAGGGAGTGGGACAACATTTCCACAGGCCACAATCAACATCCTGATCAACTCTATGCAAAGGAGATGTGTCGTGCTGCGTGAGGTAAATGGTGGTCACACCAGATACTGACTGGTTTTTCTGATCCACACCCCTACTTTGTTTTAAGGTATCTGTGACCATTCCCAGTCATGTGAAATTAAATCCATAGATTAGGGCCTAACAGGGCGCAACTTTCACTGGGGACGGGGACGCATGAAATAACTTCTGTTTTATTTAACAGAAAAAAAAGTATCTAACGTTAGCTAGTGTTTCATCCTCTTCGACTGAAGTTCTGTCTGAGAAATTAATTAACTAGCTAGCTCGTAGCTACCACAGCCAGTTCAGCTCTAGCTATCTGTCAGGTAGCAGTGTCTAACAGCTGTTGTGTGTATGGAAATATTTTATACTCTTTGTTTTGTCCCGTTTCAATAGAAGTAATTTAACCTGGCTCATTTTCACCAGTTGATGGACCATTAGAGCTAGCTCAAGTTGGCTAATGTGAGATGTTTTTGTGTCCCAATCCCCGTCAGTATAGCAATGTAACTTTATTGATCGGTCAGTTTCCCTAGCAAATTCCCTACTTTTCACACTGACACGGTATAAACAGCTCTACAGGCTTACTGCCATGGTGCACAATCAGTACACAACATTATGCTCATCATGTCTTAGCAGGATAAGATGGTGACAGGTGTCAAAGCAGGGTCAGACAGCCAGGGAAGACCAGTCTACAGAGCTCAGGTAAATCAGTGAATGGATATATAGTTCCATCTTGAGTTGATGGGTAGGCTACAGTCTGATTTGGGAATAATGGTAATTTCAATAATTGAACCATTTATTCTATTCCTGGATAATATAATGTATAACTGTATACCAAGGTAATTCTTCTCATGCCTCATCTGAGTAGGATCAGATGGTGTCAGGCAACCAGGGAAGACCAGTCTGACTGCACTGAGGTGAACCTTTTTGCAGATGCAACACTTTATTCTCTCTCGTGCAGTAAACACTGGACAAGCCAGAAGCTTCAAAGGACATTTTTTAAGACAGTCTGACAACCCTCCAAAGTTTAATTCCAAACTGTATAACGGGTGAATAGGCCTTTCCTAATGACACAAAACATGTAAAACAAAAAATGTGAGGAAGTCCTGGGAGACTGATGATGATGGTGAATGGAAACATTTACATTACATTTAAGTCATTTAGCAGACGCTCTAACAGATGTGTTTGAATGCTCTGTCATGTTCATATAATCTCAGACATAAATTACTGCAGTTTAAGACCATCCATAGAACATATTATATGCCAGCAGAAACTGAATATCATTCACTCAGAAATGTTATTATTCTGCTGGAGGTGTAAAGCACAAAGGGACATATTTGCATATGTTGTGGTCTTGTGAAGGCTGGCTGAATTCTGGAAAAGAGTAAGTTCTTTTATCTCAGCATGTCTACAGGTTCTCCCTTCTCTCTGTTTTATCAGAGAAGAAACTGTGTAATCTAGCATTTTTAGTGGTTAAGAAATGAATTGCCATTAATTGGACGGTTTGTTATCCTCCCACAATGTCACAATGGATGGCAGAAATGTTAAGTTGTGTGTCACTAGATTTGATTTATTGCAAGATTGAGGGTATACTGCTCTACAACCAAAGTTGCACCCCTGTTGCCCTAATGACATTATTTCAATTGACTGATTGATTTCCTTATAAACTCAGCAAAAAAAAGAAACGTCCCTTTTCAGGATCTTGTCTTTCAAAGATAATTCGTAAAATTCCAAATAACTTCACAGATCTTCATTGTAAAGGGTTTAACACACCATTCTTGTTCAATGGACCATAAACAATTAATGAACATGCACCTGTGGAACGGTCGTTAAGAGACTAACAGACTTATAGATGGTAGGCAGTTAAGGTCACAGTTATGAAAACTTAGGACACGAAAGAGGCCTTTCTACTGACACTGAAAAACACCAAAGAAAGATGCCCAGGGTCCCTGCTCACCTGCGTAAACGTGCCTTAGGCATGCTGCAAGGACGCATGAGGACTGCAGATGTGGCCAGAGCAATAAATTGCAATGTCTATACTGTGAGACGCCTAAGCCAGCGCTACAGGAGACAGGACGGACAGCTGATCGTCCTCGCAGTGGCAGACCACGTGTAACAACACCTGCACAGGATCGGTACAATCAAACATCACACCCGTGGGACAGGTACAGGATTGCAACAACAACTGCCCGAGGTTACACCAGGAGCGCGCAATCCCTCCATCATTATCAGGCTATTCATGTGGCTGAGAGAGGCTGGACTTAGGGCTTTTATTTCCCTCTCCCCCTTAGGCAGGTCCTCACCAGACATCACCGACAACATGCACTTCTGGAGAATCCACCGTTGCTGGCCCAGACAGGACTGGCAAAAGTGCTCTTCGCTGGCGGATCGCGGTTTTGTCACAGGGTGATGGTTGGTTTGCGTTTATCATCGAAGAATGATACTGAGGCCTGTACTCTCAGGTGGGATCGATTTGGTCAGTGTGATCGGTGTGTCACATCATCATCGGACTGGAAGCATTGTCTTTGCAGGCAATCTCTGAGGGACCCAGGGGTGGCAGAACAGGAATACTCGGATTGGGGTGTAGGGTTTGAGCAGAGCCTGAAGGTAGGGAGGAGCTTAAGGATCCGTAGGCAAGTGACATGGTCTTGTAGTGGCTACGCGCTCCGACTGGAAGCCAGTGGAGTGTGCGGAGGGAGCAGGGGTGACATGGGTGAATTTGGGAGGTTGAACACCAGGCAGTCTGCAGCATTCTGTTTATTTGATTTCTCTGCCTCTGTTCTCCTAACTTAGAGTGTAGCTCTACAATGCCTAGTCAGCCATTACGCAATTTGAACTACCTACCTCCTCTCTCTTGCAGTACTCTGATTTGCTTTCCCTCTCTTTTTCTCCCTCTCATCCTTTGTCTCTCCCTCTCTGGCTGTATTTCTCCCTCAATTCTCTCTCTACCTCTTTCTCTCACTCTCTTTTTTTCTCTTGCTGTATTGCTCCTTTGTCTCCTCTCTGCTTTATCCTCCTTTTCTCTCTCTCTCTCTCTCTCTCTCTCTCTCTCTCTCTCTCTCTCTCTCTCTCTCTCTCTCTCTCTCTCTCTCTCTCTCTCTCTCTCTCTCTCTCACTCTTGCAATATTGCTCCCTAAGCCCCCTCTCGCTACTCTTCCTCTCTCTTTTGTTAACTCAGTGTCACTTGTTTGTTCTGTCTTTGATTTCTTTGCCTCTGTTTCTCCTTGACCACTGACTCTCCTCTTAGGTCCCAGCCATCATGAAAGAGCCGTGGTGGATTTAATCAAAGACAGATACAGGTAACTGCCAAAATAAAGGAAACACCAACATAAAGTGTCTTAATAGGGCGTTGGGCCACCACGAGCCAGAACGGCTTCAATGCACCTTGGGATATATTCTACAATTGTCTGGAACTCTATTGGAGAGAAGAAGACACCATTCTTCCATGGGAAATTCCATCATTTGGTATTCTCTGTTACTGGTGGTGGAAAACGCTGTCTCAAGCACCACTCCAGAAACTCCCATAAATGTTCAATTGGGTTGAGATCTGGTGACTGAGAGGGCCATGGCATATACAATGCCTTGCGAAAGTATTCGGCCCCTTGAACTTTGTGACCTTTTGCCACATTTCAGGCTTCAAACATGAAGATATAAAAGCGGTATTTTTTGTGAAGAATGGGACACAATCATGAAGTGGAGCGACATTTATTGGATATTTCAAAACTTTTTAACAAATCAAAAACTGAAAAAAGTGGGCGTGCAAAATTATTCAGCCCCCTTAAGTTAATACTTTGTAGCTCCACCTTTTGCTGTGATTACAGCTGTAAGTCGCTTGGGGGTATGTCTCTATCAGTTTTGCACATCGAGAGACTGACATTTTCCCATTCCTCCTTGCAAAACAGCTCGAGCTCAGTGAGGTTGGATGGAAGCATTTGTGAACAGCAGTTTTCAGTTCTTTCCACAGATTCTCGATTGGATTCAGGTCTGGACTTTGACTTGGCCATTCTAACACCTGGATATGTTTATTTTGAACCATTCCATTGTAGATTTTTGCTTTATGTTTTTGGATCATTGTCTTGTTGGAAGACAAATCTCCGTCCCACTCAGGTCTTTTGCAGACTCCATCAGGTTTTCTTCCAGAATGGTCCTGTATTTGGCTCCATCCATCTTCCCATCAATTTTAACCATCTTCCCTGTCCCTGCTGA
>NW_026278236.1:0-5404 GCF_023373465.1 Oncorhynchus keta | reverse complement strand
TTCTGCCCATGAACAAGGCAGTTGACCCACTGTTCCTAGTGCTAGTTAACCCACTGTACCTAGGCCAGTTAACCCACTGTTCCTAGGCCAGTTAACCCACTGTTCCTAGGTCAGTTAACCCACTGTTCCTAGACCAGTTAACCCACTGTTCCTAGGCCGGTTAACCCACTGTTCCTAGACCAGTTAACCCACTGTTCCTAGGCCAGTTAACCCACTGTTCCTAGGCCAGTTAACCCACTGTTCCTAGACCAGTTAACCCACTGTTCCTAGGCCAGTTAACCCACTGTTCCTAGACCAGTTAACCCACTGTTCCTAGGCCAGTTAACCCACTGTTCCTAGGCCAGTTAACCCACTGTTCCTAGGCCAGTTTACCCACTGTTCCTAGACAGTTATGAACATAATAATTTGTTCTTAACTGATTTGCCTGGTTAAATAAAAATCCTGTTTAGAGAAGAAGAAGATGTAACTGGACTGAACCACCCAACATAGTCCGTTTAGAGAAGAAGATATAACTGGGCTGAACCACCCAACATAGTCCGTTTAGAGAAGAAGATATATCTGGACTGAACCACCCAACATAGTCCGTTTAGAGAAGAAGATATATCTGGACTGAACCACCCAACATAGTCTGTTTAGAGAAGAAGATATAACTGGGCTGAACCACCCAACATAGTCCGTTTAGAGAAGAAGATATAACTGGGCTGAACCACCCAACATAGTCCGTTTAGAGAAGAAGATATATCTGGACTGAACCACCCAACATAGTCCGTTTAAAGAAGAAGATATAACTGGACTGAACCACCCAACATAGTCCGTTTAGAGAAGAAGATATAACTGGGCTGAACCACCCAACATAGTCCGTTTAGAGAAGAAGATATAACTGGACTGAACCACCCAACATAGTCCGTTTAGAGAAGAAGATATAACTGGGCTGAACCACCCAACATAGTCTGTTTAGAGAAGAAGATATAACTGGGCTGAACCACCCAACATAGTCCGTTTAGAGAAGAAGATATAACTGGGCTGAACCACCCAACATAGTCCGTTTAGAGAAGAAGATATAACTGGGCTGAACCACCCAACATAGTCCGTTTAGAGAAGAAGATGATATAACTGGGCTGAACCACCCAACATAGTCCGTTTAGAGAAGAAGATATAACTGGGCTGAACCACCCAACATAGTCCGTTTAGAGAAGAAGATATAACTGGGCTGAACCACCCAACATAGTCCGTTTAGAGAAGAAGATATAACTGGGCTGAACCACCCAACATAGTCCGTTTAGAGAAGAAGATATATCTGGACTGAACCGCAACATAGTCCGTTTAGAGAAAGAAGAAGATATAGCTGGGCTGAACCACCCAACATAGTCCATTTAGAGAAGAAGATATAACTGGGCTGAACCACCCAACATAGTCCATTTAGAAGAAGATATATCTGGACTGAACCACCAACATCATCTGTTTACAGAAGAAGATATAACTGGGCTGAACCACCCAACATAGTCCATTTAGAGAAGAAGATATATCTGGACTGAACCACCCAACATAGTCCGTTTACTGGGCTGAACCACCCAACATAGTCCGTTTAGAGAAGATATAACTGGGCTGAACCACCCACCATAGTCCATTTAGAAGAAGAAGAAAATAGTATATAACTGGGCTGAACCACCAACATAGTCCATTTAGAAAGAAGATATATCTGGACTGAACCACAACATAGTCCGTTTAGTTTCTGGACTGAACCACCCAACATAGTCCGTTTAGAGAAGAAGATATAACTGGGCTGAACCACAACATAGTCTGTTTAGAGAAGAAGATATAACTGGGCTGAACCACCACAACATAGTCTGTTTAGAGAAGAAGATATATCTGGACTGAACCACCCAACATAAGTCTGTTTACAAGAAGAAGATATATCTGGACTGAACCACCCAACATAGTCTGTTTAGAGAGAAGATATATCTGGGCTGAGACCACCCAACATAGTCTGTTTAGAGAAGAAGATATAACTGGGCTGAACCACCCAACATAGTCCATTTAGAGAAGAAGATATATCTGGACTGAACCACCCAACACAGTCTGCTTTACAGAAGAAGATATAACTGGGCTGAACCACCCAACATAGTCTGTTTAGAGAAGAAGATATATCTGGGCTGAACCACCCAACATAGTCTGTTTAGAGAAGAAGATATAACTGGGCTGAACCACCCAACATAGTCCATTTAGAGAAGAAGATATATCTGGGCTGAACCACCCACATAGTCATAGTCCACCCAACATAGTCCATTTAGAGAAGAAGATATAACTGGGCTGAACCACCCCTAACATAGTCCATTTAGAGAAGAAGATATAACTGGGCTGAACCACCCAACATAGTCCGTTTAGAGAAGAAGATATAACTGTGCTGTCCATTTAGAGAAGAAGATATATCTGGACTGAACCACCCAACATAGTCCGTTTAGAAGAAGAAGATATAACTGGGCTGAACCACCCAACATAGTCCGTTTAGAGAAGAAGATATAACTGGGCTGAACCACCCAACATAGTCCATTTAGAGAAGAAGATATATCTGGACTGAACCACCCAACATAGTCCGTTTAGAGAAGAAGATATAACTGGGCTGAACCACCCAACATAGTCCGTTTAGAGAAGAAGAAGATATAACTGGGCTGAACCACCCAACATAGTCCGTTTAGAGAAGAAGATATAACTGGGCTGAACCACCCAACATAGTCCGTTTAGAGAAGAAGATATAACTGGGCTGAACCACCCAACATAGTCCATTTAGAGAAGAAGATATATCTGGACTGAACCACCCAACATAGTCCGTTTAGAGAAGAAGATATATCTGGACTGAACCACCCAACATAGTCCGTTTAGAGAAGAAGATATAACTGGGCTGAACCACCCAACATAGTCTGTTTAGAGAAGAAGATATAACTGGGCTGAACCACCCAACATCGTCTGTTTAGAGAAGAAGATATAACTGGGCTGAACCACCCAACATAGTCCGTTTAGAGAAGAAGATATATCTGGGCTGAACCACCCAACATAGTCTGTTTAGAGAAGAAGATATAACTGGGCTGAACCACCCAACATCGTCCGTTTAGAGAAGAAGATATATCTGGGCTGAACCACCCAACATAGTCTGTTTAGAAGATAACTGGGTAAAGACCACCAACATAGTCCCGTTTAGAAGAAGAAAGATATATCTGGGCTGAACCACCCAACATAGTCCATTTAGAGAAGAAGATATATCTGGGCTGAACCACCCAACATAGTCCATTTAGAGAAGAAGATATAACTGGGCTGAACCACCAACATAGTCCATTTAGAAGAAGATATCTGGACTGAACCACCCAACATAGTCGTTTAGAAGAAGATAACTGGGCTGAACCACCCAACATAGTCCGTTTAGAGAAGAAGATATATCTGGGCTGAACCACCCAACATAGTCCATTTAGAGAAGAAGATATATCTGGACTGAACCACCCAACATAGTCCGTTTAGAAAGAAGATATATAGCTGGGCTGAACCACCCAAACATAGTCCATTTAGAGAAGAAGATATAACTGGGCTGAACCAAACATAGTCCATTTAGAACAAGATATATCTGGACTGAACCCATAGTCCGTTTAGAGAAGAAGATATAACTGGGCTGAACCACCCAACATAGTCCGTTAGAGAAGAAGAAGATATATCTGAACTAACCACTCAACATAGTCCGTTTAGAGAAGAAGATATAACTGTTGAAAACACCCAACATAGTCTGTTTAGAGAAGAAGAAGATACAACTGGACTGAACCACCCAACATAGTCCGTTTAGAGGTAGATATATCTGGACTGAACCACCCAACATAGTCCGTTTAGAGAAGAAGATATATCTGACCGAACCACCCAAATAGTCCGTTTAGAGAAGAAGATATAACTGGGCTGAACCACCCAACATAGTCTGTTTAGAGAAGAAGATATAACTGGGCTGAACCACCCAACATAGTCTGTTTAGAGAAGAAGATATAACTGGGCTGAACCACCCAACATAGTCCGTTTAGAGAAGAAGATATATCTGGGCTGAACCACCCAACATAGTCTGTTTAGAGAAGAAGATATAACTGGGCTGAACCACCCAACATAGTCCGTTTAGAGAAGAAGATATAACTGGGCTGAACCACCCAACATAGTCTGTTTAGAGAAGAAGATATAACTGGGCTGAACCACCCAACATCGTCTGTTTAGAGAAGAAGATATAACTGGGCTGAACCACCCAACATAGTCCGTTTAGAGAAGAAGATATATCTGGGCTGAACCACCCAACATAGTCTGTTTAGAGAAGAAGATATAACTGGGCTGAACCACCCAACATCGTCCGTTTAGAGAAGAAGATATATCTGGGCTGAACCACCCAACATAGTCTGTTTAGAGAAGAAGATATAACTGGGCTGAACCACCCAACATAGTCCGTTTAGAGAAGAAGATATATCTGGGCTGAACCACCCAACATAGTCCATTTAGAGAAGAAGATATAACTGGGCTGAACCACCCAACATAGTCCATTTAGAGAAGAAGATATAACTGGGCTGAACCACCCAACATAGTCCGTTTAGAGAAGAAGAAGATATAACTGGGCTGAACCACCCAACATAGTCCGTTTAGAGAAGAAGATATAACTGGGCTGAACCACCCAACATAGTCCGTTTAGAGAAGAAGATATAACTGGGCTGAACCACCCAACATAGTCCGTTTAGAGAAGAAGATATATCTGGACTGAACCACCCAACATAGTCCGTTTAGAAGAAGAAGATATAACTGGGCTGAACCACCCAACATAGTCCGTTTAGAGAAGAAGATATAACTGGGCTGAACCACCCAACATAGTCCATTTAGAGAAGAAGATATATCTGGACTGAACCACCCAACATAGTCCGTTTAGAGAAGAAGATATAACTGGGCTGAACCACCCAACATAGTCCGTTTAGAGAAGAAGAAAATATATCTGGGCTGAACCACCCAACATAGTCCATTTAGAGAAGAAGATATAACTGGGCTGAATCCACCCAACATAGTCCGTTTAGAGAAGAAGATATAACTGGGCTGGAACCACCCAACATAGTCCGTTTAGAGAAGAAGATATATCTGGGCTGAACCACCCAACATAGTCCGTTTAGAAGAAGAAGATATATCTGGGCTGAACCACCCAACATAGTCCGTTTAGAGAAGAAGATATAACTGGGCTGAACCACCCAACATAGTCCGTTTAGAGAAGAAGATATATCTGGGCTGAACCACCCAACATAGTCCGTTTAGAGAAGAAGATACAACTGGGCTGAACCACCCAACATAGTCCGTTTAGAGAAGAAGATATATACTGGGCTGAACCACCCAACATAGTCTGTTTAGAAGAAGA
>NW_026278235.1:0-60000 GCF_023373465.1 Oncorhynchus keta | reverse complement strand
TCTCTGTCTCTGTACTCTGCTGTACAGGTATATACTGAATATCTATCTTCCCCTGAATATCTCTCTCTGTCTCTGTACTCTGCTATACAGGTATATACTGAATATCTATCTACCCTGAATATCTCTCTCTGTCTCTGTACTCTGCTATACAGGTATATACTGAATATCTCTCTCTGTCTCAGTACTCCGCTATACAGGTATATACTGAATATCTCTCTGTCTCAGTACTCTGCTATACAGGTATATACTGAATATCTCTCTCTCTACCTCTCTCTGTCTCAGTACTCTGCTGTACAGGTATATACTGAATATCTCTCTCTCGCTACCTCTCTCTACCTCTCTCTACCCCTACCTCCCTCTCTATACAGGTATATACTGAATATCTATCTACCCCTGAATATCTCTCTCTGTCTCAGTACTCTGCTGTACAGGTACAATGGGGCAAAAAAGTATTTAGTCAGCCACCAATTGTGCAAGTTCTCCCACCTAAAAAGATGAGAGAGGCCTGTAATTTTCATCATAGGTACACGTCAACTATGACAGACAAAATGAGAAAGAAAAATCCAGAAAATCACATTGTAGGATTTTTTAAATGAATTTATTTGCAAATTATGGTGGAAAATAAGTATTTGGTCAATAACAAAAGTTTATCTCAATACTTTGTTATTTACCCTTTGTTGGCTGAGGTCAAACGTTTACTGTAAGTCTTCACACACTGTTGCTGGTATTTTGTCCCTCCATCTCCTCTCGAGCTGAGTAAGTATGTGTGTGTTGCAGGGTGATACCTCTGGTGACTACCGTAAGGCCCTCCTCCTGCTCTGTGGCGGCAATGACGCGTAACCGTGGCGATGATCCCTGAAGGAGCGATACCCAGAGAGAACCTCCGCTCTGACTGGCCCCTCTAGCTGTCAATCACTCTCTGAGTCCTGTGTAACCCAATAGGAGAGCTCTGCTGGCCACGGTGCAGCACTGTGATAGGTTATGATGGGTTTAATCCTGTGTGTATCTGTAGCTAACATCCTGAAATATTTACTCTGCTTCATATCTACATCACTAAAGTCATAATAATGCTGACAGTCATGTTTTACTGTCAGTTATATAACAACTAAAGACTGGTCATGGTTTACTGTCAGTTATATAACGACTAAAGACTGGTCATGGTTTACTATCAGTTATATAACAACTAAAGACTGGTCATGGTTTACTGTCAGTTATATAACAACTAAAGACTGGTCATGGTTTACTGTCAGTTATATAACAACTAAAGACTGGTCATGGTTTACTGTCAGTTATATAACAACTAAAGACTGGTCATGGTTTACTATCAGTTATATAACAACTAAAGACTGGTCATGGTTTACTATCAGTTATATAACAACTAAAGACTGGTCATGGTTTACTGTCAGTTATATAACAACTAAAGACTGGTCATGGTTTACTGTCAGTTATATAACAACTAAAGACTGGTCATGGTTTACTGTCAGTTATATAACAACTAAAGACTGGTCATGGTTTACTATCAGTTATATAACAACTAAAGACTGGTCATGGTTTACTATCAGTTATATAACAACTAAAGACTGGTCATGGTTTACTATCAGTTATATAACAACTAAAGACTGGTCATGGTTTACTATCAGTTATATAACAACTAAAGACTGGTCATGGTTTACTATCAGTTATATAACAACTAAAGACTGGTCATGGTTTACTATCAGTTATATAACAACTAAAGACTGGTCATGGTTTACTATCAGTTATATAACAACTAAAGACTGGTCATGGTTTACTATCAGTTATATAACAACTAAAGACTGGTCATGGTTTACTATCAGTTATATAACAACTAAAGACTGGTCATGGTTTACTGTCAGTTATATAACAACTAAAGACTGGTCATGGTTTACTATCAGTTATATAACAACTAAAGACTGGTCATGGTTTACTATCAGTTATATAACAACTAAAGACTGGTCATGGTTTACTGTCAGTTATATAACAACTAAAGACTGGTCATGGTTTACTGTCAGTTATATAACAACTAAAGACTGGTCATGGTTTACTGTCAGTTATATAACAACTAAAGACTGGTCATGGTTTACTGTCAGTTATATAACAACTAAAGACTGGTCATGGTTTACTGTCAGTTATATAACAACTAAAGACTGGTCATGGTTTACTGTCAGTTATATAACAACTAAAGACTGGTCATGGTTTACTGTCAGTTATATAACAACTAAAGACTGGTCATGGTTTACTGTCAGTTATATAACAACTAAAGACTGGTCATGGTTTACTGTCAGTTATATAACAACTAAAGACTGGTCATGGTTTACTGTCAGTTATATAACAACTAAAGACTGGTCATGGTTTACTGTCAGTTATATAACAACTAAAGACTGGTCATGGTTTACTGTCAGTTATATAACAACTAAAGACTGGTCATGGTTTACTATCAGTTATATAACAACTAAAGACTGGTCATGGTTTACTATCAGTTATATAACAACTAAAGACTGGTCATGGTTTACTGTCAGTTATATAACAACTAAAGACTGGTCATGGTTTACTATCAGTTATATAACAACTAAAGACTGGTCATGGTTTACTGTCAGTTATATAACAACTAAAGACTGGTCATGGTTTACTGTCAGTTATATAACAACTAAAGACTGGTCATGGTTTACTGTCAGTTATATAACAACTAAAGACTGGTCATGGTTTACTGTCAGTTATATAACAACTGGTCATGGTTTACTATCAGTTATATAACAACTAAAGACTGGTCATGGTTTACTGTCAGTTATATAACAACTAAAGACTGGTCATGGTTTACTGTCAGTTATATAACAACTAAAGACTGGTCATGGTTTACTGTCAGTTATATAACAACTAAAGACTGGTCATGGTTTACTATCAGTTATATAACAACTAAAGACTGGTCAAAGACTGGTTATATAACAACACTGGTCATGGTTTACTGTCAGTTATATAACAACTAAAGACTGGTCATGGTTTACTGTCAGTTATATAACAACTAAAGACTGGTCATGGTTTACTGTCAGTTATATAACAACTAAAGACTGGTCATGGTTTACTATCAGTTATATAACAACTAAAGACTGGTCATGGTTTACTGTCAGTTATATAACAACTAAAGACTGGTCATGGTTTACTGTCAGTTATATAACAACTAAAGACTGGTCATGGTTTACTGTCAGTTATATAACAACTAAAGACTGGTCATGGTTTACTGTCAGTTATATAACAACTAAAGACTGGTCATGGTTTACTGTCAGTTATATAACAACTAAAGACTGGTCATGGTTTTACTGTCAGTTATATAACAACTAAAGACTGGTCATGGTTTACTGTCAGTTATATAACAACTAAAGACTGGTCATGGTTTACTGTCAGTTATATAACAACTAAAGACTGGTCATGGTTTACTATCAGTTATATAACAACTAAAGACTGGTCATGGTTTACTATCAGTTATATAACAACTAAAGACTGATCAGTTATATAAAAGACTGGTCATGGTTTACTTCATATATAACAACTAAAGACTGGTCATGGTTTACTGTCAGTTATATAACAACTAAAGACTGGTCATGGTTTACTATCAGTTATATAACAACTAAAGACTGGTCATGGTTTACTATCAGTTATATAACAACTAAAGACTGGTCATGGTTTACTATCAGTTATATAACAACTAAAGACTGGTCATGGTTTACTGTCAGTTATATAACAACTAAAGACTGGTCATGGTTTACTGTCAGTTATATAACAACTAAAGACTGGTCATGGTTTACTGTCAGTTATATAACAACTAAAGACTGGTCATGGTTTACTGTCAGTTATATAACAACTAAAGACTGGTCATGGTTTACTGTCAGTTATATAACAACTAAAGACTGGTCATGGTTTACTGTCAGTTATATAACAACTAAAGACTGGTCATGGTTTACTATCAGTTATATAACAACTAAAGACTGGTCATGGTTTACTATCAGTTATATAACAACTAAAGACTGGTCATGGTTTACTATCAGTTATATAACAACTAAAGACTGGTCATGGTTTACTGTCAGTTATATAACAACTAAAGACTGGTCATGGTTTACTATCAGTTATATAACAACTAAAGACTGGTCATGGTTTACTGTCAGTTATATAACAACTAAAGACTGGTCATGGTTTACTATCAGTTATATAACAACTAAAGACTGGTCATACTACAGTTATATAACAACTAAAGACTGGTCATGGTTTACTGTCAGTTATATAACAACTAAAGACTGGTCATGGTTTACTATCAGTTATATAACAACTAAAGACTGGTCATGGTTTACTATCAGTTATATAACAACTAAAGACTGGTCATGGTTTACTGTCAGTTATATAACAACTAAAGACTGGTCATGGTTTACTATCAGTTATATAACAACTAAAGACTGGTCATGGTTTACTGTCAGTTATATAACAACTAAAGACTGGTCATGGTTTACTATCAGTTATATAACAACTAAAGACTGGTCATGGTTTACTGTCAGTTATATAACAACTAAAGACTGGTCATGGTTTACTATCAGTTATATAACAACTAAAGACTGGTCATGGTTTACTGTCAGTTATATAACAACTAAAGACTGGTCATATTTACTAAGTTATATAACAACTAAAGACTGGTCATGGTTTACTGTCAGTTATATAACAACTAAAGACTGGTCATGGTTTACTGTCAGTTATATAACAACTAAAGACTGGTCATGGTTTACTATCAGTTATATAACAACTAAAGACTGGTCATGGTTTACTGTCAGTTATATAACAACTAAAGACTGGTCATGGTTTACTATCAGTTATATAACAACTAAAGACTGGTCATGGTTTACTGTCAGTTATATAACAACTAAAGACTGGTCATGGTTTACTGTCAGTTATATAACAACTAAAGACTGGTCATGGTTTACTATCAGTTATATAACAACTAAAGACTGGTCATGGTTTACTGTCAGTTATATAACAACTAAAGACTGGTCATGGTTTACTATCAGTTATATAACAACTAAAGACTGGTCATGGTTTACTGTCAGTTATATAACAACTAAAGACTGGTCATGGTTTACTGTCAGTTATATAACAACTAAAGACTGGTCATGGTTTACTATCAGTTATATAACAACTAAAGACTGGTCATGGTTTACTATCAGTTATATAACAACTAAAGACTGGTCATGGTTTACTATCAGTTATATAACAACTAAAGACTGGTCATGGTTTACTATCAGTTATATAACAACTAAAGACTGGTCATGGTTTACTGTCAGTTATATAACAACTAAAGACTGGTCATGGTTTACTATCAGTTATATAACAACTAAAGACTGGTCATGGTTTACTGTCAGTTATATAACTATCAGTTATATAACAACTGGTCAACTATCAGTTATATAACAACTGACTGGTCATGGTTTACTATCAGTTATATAACAACTAAAGACTGGTCATGGTTTACTATCAGTTATATAACAACTAAAGACTGGTCATGGTTTACTGTCAGTTATATAACAACTAAAGACTGGTCATGGTTTACTATCAGTTATATAACAACTAAAGACTGGTCATGGTTTACTGTCAGTTATATAACAACTAAAGACTGGTCATGGTTTACTGTCAGTTATATAACAACTAAAGACTGGTCATGGTTTACTGTCAGTTATATAACAACTAAAGACTGGTCATGGTTTACTATCAGTTATATAACAACTAAAGACTGGTCATGGTTTACTGTCAGTTATATAACAACTAAAAAGACTGGTCATGGTTTACTGTCAGTTATATAACAACTAAAGACTGGTCATGGTTTACTATCAGTTATATAACAACTAAAGACTGGTCATGGTTTACTATCAGTTATATAACAACTAAAGACTGGTCATGGTTTACTGTCAGTTATATAACAACTAAAGACTCATGGTTACTATCAATATAACAACTAAAGACTGGTCATGGTTTACTATCAGTTATATAACAACTAAAGACTGGTCATGGTTTACTGTCAGTTATATAACAACTAAAGACTGGTCATGGTTTACTATCAGTTATATAACAACTAAAGACTGGTCATGGTTTACTGTCAGTTATATAACAACTAAAGACTGGTCATGGTTTACTGTCAGTTATATAACAACTAAAGACTGGTCATGGTTTACTATCAGTTATATAACAACTAAAGACTGGTCATGGTTTACTATCAGTTATATAACAACTAAAGACTGGTCATGGTTTACTGTCAGTTATATAACAACTAAAGACTGGTCATGGTTTACTATCAGTTATATAACAACTAAAGACTGGTCATGGTTTACTGTCAGTTATATAACAACTAAAGACTGGTCATGGTTTACTATCAGTTATATAACAACTAAAGACTGGTCATGGTTTACTATCAGTTATATAACAACTAAAGACTGGTCATGGTTTACTATCAGTTATATAACAACTAAAGACTGGTCATGGTTTACTGTCAGTTATATAACAACTAAAGACTGGTCATGGTTTACTGTCAGTTATATAACAACTAAAGACTGGTCATGGTTTACTATCAGTTATATAACAACTAAAGACTGGTCATGGTTTACTATCAGTTATATAACAACTAAAGACTGGTCATGGTTTACTGTCAGTTATATAACAACTAAAGACTGGTCATGGTTTACTATCAGTTATATAACAACTAAAGACTGGTCATGGTTTACTGTCAGTTATATAACAACTAAAGACTGGTCATGGTTTACTATCAGTTATATAACAACTAAAGACTGGTCATGGTTTACTATCAGTTATATAACAACTAAAGACTGGTCATGGTTTACTGTCAGTTATATAACAACTAAAGACTGGTCATGGTTTACTATCAGTTATATAACAACTAAAGACTGGTCATGGTTTACTGTCAGTTATATAACAACTAAAGACTGGTCATGGTTTACTATCAGTTATATAACAACTAAAGACTGGTCATGGTTTACTATCAGTTATATAACAACTAAAGACTGGTCATGGTTTACTGTCAGTTATATAACAACTAAAGACTGGTCATGGTTTACTATCAGTTATATAACAACTAAAGACTGGTCATGGTTTACTGTCAGTTATATAACAACTAAAGACTGGTCATGGTTTACTGTCAGTTATATAACAACTAAAGACTGGTCATGGTTTACTATCAGTTATATAACAACTAAAGACTGGTCATGGTTTACTGTCAGTTATATAACAACTAAAGACTGGTCATGGTTTACTATCAGTTATATAACAACTAAAGACTGGTCATGGTTTACTATCAGTTATATAACAACTAAAGACTGGTCATGGTTTACTGTCAGTTATATAACAACTAAAGACTGGTCATGGTTTACTATCAGTTATATAACAACTAAAGACTGGTCATGGTTTACTGTCAGTTATATAACAACTAAAGACTGGTCATGGTTTACTATCAGTTATATAACAACTAAAGACTGGTCATGGTTTACTATCAGTTATATAACAACTAAAGACTGGTCATGGTTTACTGTCAGTTATATAACAACTAAAGACTGGTCATGGTTTACTATCAGTTATATAACAACTAAAGACTGGTCATGGTTTACTGTCAGTTATATAACAACTAAAGACTGGTCATGGTTTACTGTCAGTTATATAACAACTAAAGACTGGTCATGGTTTACTGTCAGTTATATAACAACTAAAGACTGGTCATGGTTTACTGTCAGTTATATAACAACTAAAGACTGGTCATGGTTTACTATCAGTTATATAACAACTAAAGACTGGTCATGGTTTACTGTCAGTTATATAACAACTAAAGACTGGTCATGGTTTACTGTCAGTTATATAACAACTAAAGACTGGTCATGGTTTACTATCAGTTATATAACAACTAAAGACTGGTCATGGTTTACTATCAGTTATATAACAACTAAAGACTGGTCATGGTTTACTATCAGTTATATAACAACTAAAGACTGGTCATGGTTTACTATCAGTTATATAACAACTAAAGACTGGTCATGGTTTACTATCAGTTATATAACAACTAAAGACTGGTCATGGTTTACTATCAGTTATATAACAACTAAAGACTGGTCATGGTTTACTATTATATAACAACTAAAGACTGGTCATGGTTTACTATCAGTTATATAACAACTAAAGACTGGTCATGGTTTACTGTCAGTTATATAACAACTAAAGACTGGTCATGGTTTACTGTCAGTTATATAACAACTAAAGACTGGTCATGGTTTACTGTCAGTTATATAACAACTAAAGACTGGTCATGGTTTACTGTCAGTTATATAACAACTAAAGACTGGTCATGGTTTACTGTCAGTTATATAACAACTAAAGACTGGTCATGGTTTACTATCAGTTATATAACAACTAAAGACTGGTCATGGTTTACTGTCAGTTATATAACAACTAAAGACTGGTCATGGTTTACTATCAGTTATATAACAACTAAAGACTGGTCATGGTTTACTGTCAGTTATATAACAACTAAAGACTGGTCATGGTTTACTGTCAGTTATATAACAACTAAAGACTGGTCATGGTTTACTATCAGTTATATAACAACTAAAGACTGGTCATGGTTTACTAGTTATATAACAACTAAAGACTGGTCATGGTTTACTGTCAGTTATATAACAACTAAAGACTGGTCATGGTTTACTATCAGTTATATAACAACTAAAGACTGGTCATGGTTTACTGTCAGTTATATAACAACTAAAGACTGGTCATGGTTTACTATCAGTTATATAACAACTAAAGACTGGTCATGGTTTACTGTCAGTTATATAACAACTAAAGACTGGTCATGGTTTACTATCAGTTATATAACAACTAAAGACTGGTCATACTATCAGTTATATAACAACTAAAGACTGGTCATGGTTTACTGTCAGTTATATAACAACTAAAGACTGGTCATGGTTTACTATCAGTTATATAACAACTAAAGACTGGTCATGGTTTACTGTCAGTTATATAACAACTAAAGACTGGTCATGGTTTACTATCAGTTATATAAAGACTGGTCATGGTTTACTATCAGTTATATAACAACTAAAGACTGGTCATGGTTTACTGTCAGTTATATAACAACTAAAGACTGGTCATGGTTTACTATCAGTTATATAACAACTAAAGACTGGTCATGGTTTACTGTCAGTTATATAACAACTAAAGACTGGTCATGGTTTACTATCAGTTATATAACAACTAAAGACTGGTCATGGTTTACTATCAGTTATATAACAACTAAAGACTGGTCATGGTCAGTTATATAACAACTAAAGACTGGTTTACTGTCAGTTATATAACAACTAAAGACTGGTCATGGTTTACTATCAGTTATATAACAACTAAAGACTGGTCATGGTTTACTGTCAGTTATATAACAACTAAAGACTGGTCATGGTTTACTATCAGTTATATAACAACTAAAGACTGGTCATGGTTTACTGTCAGTTATATAACAACTAAAGACTGGTCATGGTTTACTATCAGTTATATAACAACTAAAGACTGGTCATGGTTTACTGTCAGTTATATAACAACTAAAGACTGGTCATGGTTTACTATCAGTTATATAACAACTAAAGACTGGTCATGGTTTACTGTCAGTTATATAACAACTAAAGACTGGTCATGGTTTACTATCAGTTATATAACAACTAAAGACTGGTCATGGTTTACTATCAGTTATATAACAACTAAAGACTGGTCATGGTTTACTGTCAGTTATATAACAACTAAAGACTGGTCATGGTTTACTATCAGTTATATAACAACTAAAGACTGGTCATGGTTTACTATCAGTTATATAACAACTAAAGACTGGTCATGGTTTACTGTCAGTTATATAACAACTAAAGACTGGTCATGGTTTACTATCAGTTATATAACAACTAAAGACTGGTCATGGTTTACTGTCAGTTATATAACAACTAAAGACTGGTCATGGTTTACTGTCAGTTATATAACAACTAAAGACTGGTCATTATATAACAACTAAAGTTTACTGTCAGTTATATAACAACTAAAGACTGGTCATGGTTTACTATCAGTTATATAACAACTAAAGACTGGTCATGGTTTACTGTCAGTTATATAACAACTAAAGACTGGTCATGGTTTACTATCAGTTATATAACAACTAAAGACTGGTCATGGTTTACTGTCAGTTATATAACAACTAAAGACTGGTCATGGTTTACTGTCAGTTATATAACAACTAAAGACTGGTCATGGTTTACTATCAGTTATATAACAACTAAAGACTGGTCATGGTTTACTATCAGTTATATAACAACTAAAGACTGGTCATGGTTTACTGTCAGTTATATAACAACTAAAGACTGGTCATGGTTTACTAAGTTATATAACAACTAAAGACTGGTCATGGTTTACTATCAGTTATATAACAACTAAAGACTGGTCATGGTTTACTGTCAGTTATATAACAACTAAAGACTGGTCATGGTTTACTATCAGTTATATAACAACTAAAGACTGGTCATGGTTTACTGTCAGTTATATAACAACTAAAGACTGGTCATGGTTTACTATCAGTTATATAACAACTAAAGACTGGTCATGGTTTACTGTCAGTTATATAACAACTAAAGACTGGTCATGGTTTACTCAGTTATATAACAACTAAAGACTGGTCATGGTTTACTATCAGTTATATAACAACTAAAGACTGGTCATGGTTTACTGTCAGTTATATAACAACTAAAGACTGGTCATGGTTTACTATCAGTTATATAACAACTAAAGACTGGTCATGGTTTACTGTCAGTTATATAACAACTAAAGACTGGTCATGGTTTACTATCAGTTATATAACAACTAAAGACTGGTCATGGTTTACTGTCAGTTATATAACAACTAAAGACTGGTCATGGTTTACTGTCAGTTATATAACAACTAAAGACTGGTCATGGTTTACTATCAGTTATATAACAACTAAAGACTGGTCATGGTTTACTATCAGTTATATAACAACTAAAGACTGGTCATGGTTTACTATCAGTTATATAACAACTAAAGACTGGTCATGGTTTACTGTCAGTTATATAACAACTAAAGACTGGTCATGGTTTACTATCAGTTATATAACAACTAAAGACTGGTCATGGTTTACTATCAGTTATATAACAACTAAAGACTGGTCATGGTTTACTATCAGTTATATAACAACTAAAGACTGGTCATGGTTTACTGTCAGTTATATAACAACTAAAGACTGGTCATGGTTTACTGTCAGTTATATAACAACTAAAGACTGGTCATGGTTTACTGTCAGTTATATAACAACTAAAGACTGGTCATGGTTTACTATCAGTTATATAACAACTAAAGACTGGTCATGGTTTACTGTCAGTTATATAACAACTAAAGACTGGTCATGGTTTACTATCAGTTATATAACAACTAAAGACTGGTCATGGTTTACTATCAGTTATATAACAACTAAAGACTGGTCATGGTTTACTATCAGTTATATAACAACTAAAGACTGGTCATGGTTTACTATCAGTTATATAACAACTAAAGACTGGTCATGGTTTACTATCAGTTATATAACAACTAAAGACTGGTCATGGTTTACTATCAGTTATATAACAACTAAAGACTGGTCATGGTTTACTATCAGTTATATAACAACTAAAGACTGGTCATGGTTTACTATCAGTTATATAACAACTAAAGACTGGTCATGGTTTACTATCAGTTATATAACAACTAAAGACTGGTCATGGTTTACTATCAGTTATATAACAACTAAAGACTGGTCATGGTTTACTATCAGTTATATAACAACTAAAGACTGGTCATGGTTTACTGTCAGTTATATAACAACTAAAGACTGGTCATGGTTTACTATCAGTTATATAACAACTAAAGACTGGTCATGGTTTACTATCAGTTATATAACAACTAAAGACTGGTCATGGTTTACTGTCAGTTATATAACAACTAAAGACTGGTCATGGTTTACTATCAGTTATATAACAACTAAAGACTGGTCATACTACAACTAAAGACTGGTCATGGTTTACTGTCAGTTATATAACAACTAAAGACTGGTCATGGTTTACTGTCAGTTATATAACAACTAAAGACTGGTCATGGTTTACTATCAGTTATATAACAACTAAAGACTGGTCATGGTTTACTATCAGTTATATAACAACTAAAGACTGGTCATGGTTTACTATCAGTTATATAACAACTAAAGACTGGTCATGGTTTACTATCAGTTATATAACAACTAAAGACTGGTCATGGTTTACTGTCAGTTATATAACAACTAAAGACTGGTCATGGTTTACTATCAGTTATATAACAACTAAAGACTGGTCATGGTTTACTATCAGTTATATAACAACTAAAGACTGGTCATGGTTTACTGTCAGTTATATAACAACTAAAGACTGGTCATGGTTTACTATCAGTTATATAACAACTAAAGACTGGTCATGGTTTACTGTCAGTTATATAACAACTAAAGACTGGTCATGGTTTACTATCAGTTATATAACAACTAAAGACTGGTCATGGTTTACTATCAGTTATATAACAACTAAAGACTGGTCATGGTTTACTATCAGTTATATAACAACTAAAGACTGGTCATGGTTTACTGTCAGTTATATAACAACTAAAGACTGGTCATGGTTTACTATCAGTTATATAACAACTAAAGACTGGTCATGGTTTACTATCAGTTATATAACAACTAAAGACTGGTCATGGTTTACTGTCAGTTATATAACAACTAAAGACTGGTCATGGTTTACTATCAGTTATATAACAACTAAAGACTGGTCATGGTTTACTATCAGTTATATAACAACTAAAGACTGGTCATGGTTTACTGTCAGTTATATAACAACTAAAGACTGGTCATGGTTTACTATCAGTTATATAACAACTAAAGACTGGTCATGGTTTACTGTCAGTTATATAACAACTAAAGACTGGTCATGGTTTACTATCAGTTATATAACAACTAAAGACTGGTCATGGTTTACTATCAGTTATATAACAACTAAAGACTGGTCATGGTTTACTATCAGTTATATAACAACTAAAGACTGGTCATGGTTTACTATCAGTTATATAACAACTAAAGACTGGTCATGGTTTACTATCAGTTATATAACAACTAAAGACTGGTCATGGTTTACTGTCAGTTATATAACAACTAAAGACTGGTCATGGTTTACTATCAGTTATATAACAACTAAAGACTGGTCATGGTTTACTATCAGTTATATAACAACTAAAGACTGGTCATGGTTTACTATCAGTTATATAACAACTAAAGACTGGTCATGGTTTACTATCAGTTATATAACAACTAAAGACTGGTCATGGTTTACTATCAGTTATATAACAACTAAAGACTGGTCATGGTTTACTATCAGTTATATAACAACTAAAGACTGGTCATGGTTTACTATCAGTTATATAACAACTAAAGACTGGTCATGGTTTACTATCAGTTATATAACAACTAAAGACTGGTCATGGTTTACTATCAGTTATATAACAACTAAAGACTGGTCATGGTTTACTGTCAGTTATATAACAACTAAAGACTGGTCATGGTTTACTATCAGTTATATAACAACTAAAGACTGGTCATGGTTTACTATCAGTTATATAACAACTAAAGACTGGTCATGGTTTACTGTCAGTTATATAACAACTAAAGACTGGTCATGGTTTACTATCAGTTATATAACAACTAAAGACTGGTCATGGTTTACTATCAGTTATATAACAACTAAAGACTGGTCATGGTTTACTATCAGTTATATAACAACTAAAGACTGGTCATGGTTTACTATCAGTTATATAACAACTAAAGACTGGTCATGGTTTACTATCAGTTATATAACAACTAAAGACTGGTCATGGTTTACTATCAGTTATATAACAACTAAAGACTGGTCATGGTTTACTATCAGTTATATAACAACTAAAGACTGGTCATGGTTTACTATCAGTTATATAACAACTAAAGACTGGTCATGGTTTACTGTCAGTTATATAACAACTAAAGACTGGTCATGGTTTACTATCAGTTATATAACAACTAAAGACTGGTCATGGTTTACTGTCAGTTATATAACAACTAAAGACTGGTCATGGTTTACTATCAGTTATATAACAACTAAAGACTGGTCATGGTTTACTATCAGTTATATAACAACTAAAGACTGGTCATGGTTTACTGTCAGTTATATAACAACTAAAGACTGGTCATGGTTTACTGTCAGTTATATAACAACTAAAGACTGGTCATGGTTTACTGTCAGTTATATAACAAAGACTGGTCAAGACTATCAGTTATATAACAACTAAAGACTGGTCATGGTTTACTGTCAGTTATATAACAACTAAAGACTGGTCATGGTTTACTATCAGTTATATAACAACTAAAGACTGGTCATGGTTTACTGTCAGTTATATAACAACTAAAGACTGGTCATGGTTTACTGTCAGTTATATAACAACTAAAGACTGGTCATGGTTTACTGTCAGTTATATAACAACTAAAGACTGGTCATGGTTTACTGTCAGTTATATAACAACTAAAGACTGGTCATGGTTTACTATCAGTTATATAACAACTAAAGACTGGTCATGGTTTACTGTCAGTTATATAACAACTAAAGACTGGTCATGGTTTACTATCAGTTATATAACAACTAAAGACTGGTCATGGTTTACTATCAGTTATATAACAACTAAAGACTGGTCATGGTTTACTGACAGTTATATAACAACTAAAGACTGGTCATGGTTTACTGTCAGTTATATAACAACTAAAGACTGGTCATGGTTTACTGTCAGTTATATAACATGGTTTACTAAGTTATATAACTGACTGGTCATGGTTTACTATCAGTTATATAACAACTAAAGACTGGTCATGGTTTACTATCAGTTATATAACAACTAAAGACTGGTCATGGTTTACTGTCAGTTATATAACAACTAAAGACTGGTCATGGTTTACTATCAGTTATATAACAACTAAAGACTGGTCATGGTTTACTATCAGTTATATAACAACTAAAGACTGGTCATGGTTTACTATCAGTTATATAACAACTAAAGACTGGTCATGGTTTACTATCAGTTATATAACAACTAAAGACTGGTCATGGTTTACTATCAGTTATATAACAACTAAAGACTGGTCATGGTTTACTAGTTATATAACAACTAAAGACTTATATAACAACTAAAGACTGGTCATGGTTTACTGTCAGTTATATAACAACTAAAGACTGGTCATGGTTTACTGTCAGTTATATAACAACTAAAGACTGGTCATGGTTTACTATCAGTTATATAACAACTAAAGACTGGTCATGGTTTACTGTCAGTTATATAACAACTAAAGACTGGTCATGGTTTACTATCAGTTATATAACAACTAAAGACTGGTCATGGTTTACTATCAGTTATATAACAACTAAAGACTGGTCATGGTTTACTATCAGTTATATAACAACTAAAGACTGGTCATGGTTTACTATCAGTTATATAACAACTAAAGACTGGTCATGGTTTACTATCAGTTATATAACAACTAAAGACTGGTCATGGTTTACTATCAGTTATATAACAACTAAAGACTGGTCATGGTTTACTATCAGTTATATAACAACTAAAGACTGGTCATGGTTTACTATCAGTTATATAACAACTAAAGACTGGTCATGGTTTACTATCAGTTATATAACAACTAAAGACTGGTCATGGTTTACTGTCAGTTATATAACAACTAAAGACTGGTCATGGTTTACTATCAGTTATATAACAACTAAAGACTGGTCATGGTTTACTGTCAGTTATATAACAACTAAAGACTGGTCATGGTTTACTAGTTATATAACAACTAAAGACTGGTCATGGTTTACTATCAGTTATATAACAACTAAAGACTGGTCATGGTTTACTGTCAGTTATATAACAACTAAAGACTGGTCATGGTTTACTATCAGTTATATAACAACTAAAGACTGGTCATGGTTTACTGTCAGTTATATAACAACTAAAGACTGGTCATGGTTTACTATCAGTTATATAACAACTAAAGACTGGTCATGGTTTACTGTCAGTTATATAACAACTAAAGACTGGTCATGGTTTACTAGTTATATAACAACTAAAGACTGGTCATGGTTTACTATCAGTTATATAACAACTAAAGACTGGTCATGGTTTACTGTCAGTTATATAACAACTAAAGACTGGTCATGGTTTACTGTCAGTTATATAACAACTAAAGACTGGTCATGGTTTACTATCAGTTATATAACAACTAAAGACTGGTCATGGTTTACTGACAGTTATATAACAACTAAAGACTGGTCATGGTTTACTATCAGTTATATAACAACTAAAGACTGGTCATGGTTTACTGTCAGTTATATAACAACTAAAGACTGGTCATGGTTTACTATCAGTTATATAACAACTAAAGACTGGTCATGGTTTACTATCAGTTATATAACAACTAAAGACTGGTCATGGTTTACTGTCAGTTATATAACAACTAAAGACTGGTCATGGTTTACTATCAGTTATATAACAACAAAGACTGGTCAACTATCAGTTATATAACAACTAAAGACTGGTCATGGTTTACTATCAGTTATATAACAACTAAAGACTGGTCATGGTTTACTATCAGTTATATAACAACTAAAGACTGGTCATGGTTTACTGTCAGTTATATAACAACTAAAGACTGGTCATGGTTTACTATCAGTTATATAACAACTAAAGACTGGTCATGGTTTACTATCAGTTATATAACAACTAAAGACTGGTCATGGTTTACTATCAGTTATATAACAACTAAAGACTGGTCATGGTTTACTATCAGTTATATAACAACTAAAGACTGGTCATGGTTTACTGTCAGTTATATAACAACTAAAGACTGGTCATGGTTTACTATCAGTTATATAACAACTAAAGACTGGTCATGGTTTACTATCAGTTATATAACAACTAAAGACTGGTCATGGTTTACTGTCAGTTATATAACAACTAAAGACTGGTCATGGTTTACTATCAGTTATATAACAACTAAAGACTGGTCATGGTTTACTGTCAGTTATATAACAACTAAAGACTGGTCATGGTTTACTATCAGTTATATAACAACTAAAGACTGGTCATGGTTTACTATCAGTTATATAACAACTAAAGACTGGTCATGGTTTACTGTCAGTTATATAACAACTAAAGACTGGTCATGGTTTACTGTCAGTTATATAACAACTAAAGACTGGTCATGGTTTACTATCAGTTATATAACAACTAAAGACTGGTCATGGTTTACTATCAGTTATATAACAACTAAAGACTGGTCATGGTTTACTATCAGTTATATAACAACTAAAGACTGGTCATGGTTTACTATCAGTTATATAACAACTAAAGACTGGTCATGGTTTACTGTCAGTTATATAACAACTAAAGACTGGTCATGGTTTACTGTCAGTTATATAACAACTAAAGACTGGTCATGGTTTACTATCAGTTATATAACAACTAAAGACTGGTCATGGTTTACTATCAGTTATATAACAACTAAAGACTGGTCATGGTTTACTATCAGTTATATAACAACTAAAGACTGGTCATGGTTTACTGACAGTTATATAACAACTAAAGACTGGTCATGGTTTACTGTCAGTTATATAACAACTAAAGACTGGTCATGGTTTACTATCAGTTATATAACAACTAAAGACTGGTCATGGTTTACTATCAGTTATATAACAACTAAAGACTGGTCATGGTTTACTGTCAGTTATATAACAACTAAAGACTGGTCATGGTTTACTATCAGTTATATAACAACTAAAGACTGGTCATGGTTTACTATCAGTTATATAACAACTAAAGACTGGTCATGGTTTACTATCAGTTATATAACAACTAAAGACTGGTCATGGTTTACTATCAGTTATATAACAACTAAAGACTGGTCATGGTTTACTGTCAGTTATATAACAACTAAAGACTGGTCATGGTTTACTGTCAGTTATATAACAACTAAAGACTGGTCATGGTTTACTGTCAGTTATATAACAACTAAAGACTGGTCATGGTTTACTATCAGTTATATAACAACTAAAGACTGGTCATGGTTTACTATCAGTTATATAACAACTAAAGACTGGTCATGGTTTACTGTCAGTTATATAACAACTAAAGACTGGTCATGGTTTACTGTCAGTTATATAACAACTAAAGACTGGTCATGGTTTACTGTCAGTTATATAACAACTAAAGACTGGTCATGGTTTACTATCAGTTATATAACAACTAAAGACTGGTCATGGTTTACTATCAGTTATATAACAACTAAAGACTGGTCATGGTTTACTATCAGTTATATAACAACTAAAGACTGGTCATGGTTTACTGTCAGTTATATAACAACTAAAGACTGGTCATGGTTTACTGTCAGTTATATAACAACTAAAGACTGGTCATGGTTTACTATCAGTTATATAACAACTAAAGACTGGTCATGGTTTACTGTCAGTTATATAACAACTAAAGACTGGTCATGGTTTACTGTCAGTTATATAACAACTAAAGACTGGTCATGGTTTACTGTCAGTTATATAACAACTAAAGACTGGTCATGGTTTACTGTCAGTTATATAACAACTAAAGACTGGTCATGGTTTACTATCAGTTATATAACAACTAAAGACTGGTCATGGTTTACTATCAGTTATATAACAACTAAAGACTGGTCATGGTTTACTGTCAGTTATATAACAACTAAAGACTGGTCATGGTTTACTATCAGTTATATAACAACTAAAGACTGGTCATGGTTTACTATCAGTTATATAACAACTAAAGACTGGTCATGGTTTACTGTCAGTTATATAACAACTAAAGACTGGTCATGGTTTACTGTCAGTTATATAACAACTAAAGACTGGTCATGGTTTACTATCAGTTATATAACAACTAAAGACTGGTCATGGTTTACTATCAGTTATATAACAACTAAAGACTGGTCATGTTTACTATCAGTTATATAACAACTAAAGACTGGTCATGGTTTACTGTCAGTTATATAACAACTAAAGACTGGTCATGGTTTACTGTCAGTTATATAACAACTAAAGACTGGTCATGGTTTACTATCAGTTATATAACAACTAAAGACTGGTCATGGTTTACTGTCAGTTATATAACAACTAAAGACTGGTCATGGTTTACTGTCAGTTATATAACAACTAAAGACTGGTCATGGTTTACTATCAGTTATATAACAACTAAAGACTGGTCATGGTTTACTATCAGTTATATAACAACTAAAGACTGGTCATGGTTTACTGTCAGTTATATAACAACTAAAGACTGGTCATGGTTTACTATCAGTTATATAACAACTAAAGACTGGTCATGGTTTACTATCAGTTATATAACAACTAAAGACTGGTCATGGTTTACTGTCAGTTATATAACAACTAAAGACTGGTCATGGTTTACTATCAGTTATATAACAACTAAAGACTGGTCATGGTTTACTATCAGTTATATAACAACTAAAGACTGGTCATGGTTTACTATCAGTTATATAACAACTAAAGACTGGTCATGGTTTACTGTCAGTTATATAACAACTAAAGACTGGTCATGGTTTACTATCAGTTATATAACAACTAAAGACTGGTCATGGTTTACTATCAGTTATATAACAACTAAAGACTGGTCATGGTTTACTATCAGTTATATAACAACTAAAGACTGGTCATGGTTTACTATCAGTTATATAACAACTAAAGACTGGTCATGGTTTACTGTCAGTTATATAACAACTAAAGACTGGTCATGGTTTACTGTCAGTTATATAACAACTAAAGACTGGTCATGGTTTACTATCAGTTATATAACAACTAAAGACTGGTCATGGTTTACTATCAGTTATATAACAACTAAAGACTGGTCATGGTTTACTATCAGTTATATAACAACTAAAGACTGGTCATGGTTTACTATCAGTTATATAACAACTAAAGACTGGTCATGGTTTACTATCAGTTATATAACAACTAAAGACTGGTCATGGTTTACTGTCAGTTATATAACAACTAAAGACTGGTCATGGTTTACTATCAGTTATATAACAACTAAAGACTGGTCATGGTTTACTATCAGTTATATAACAACTAAAGACTGGTCATGGTTTACTATCAGTTATATAACAACTAAAGACTGGTCATGGTTTACTATCAGTTATATAACAACTAAAGACTGGTCATGGTTTACTGTCAGTTATATAACAACTAAAGACTGGTCATGGTTTACTGTCAGTTATATAACAACTAAAGACTGGTCATGGTTTACTATCAGTTATATAACAACTAAAGACTGGTCATGGTTTACTGTCAGTTATATAACAACTAAAGACTGGTCATGGTTTACTATCAGTTATATAACAACTAAAGACTGGTCATGGTTTACTATCAGTTATATAACAACTAAAGACTGGTCATGGTTTACTGTCAGTTATATAACAACTAAAGACTGGTCATGGTTTACTGTCAGTTATATAACAACTAAAGACTGGTCATGGTTTACTGTCAGTTATATAACAACTAAAGACTGGTCATGGTTTACTGTCAGTTATATAACAACTAAAGACTGGTCATGGTTTACTATCAGTTATATAACAACTAAAGACTGGTCATGGTTTACTATCAGTTATATAACAACTAAAGACTGGTCATGGTTTACTATCAGTTATATAACAACTAAAGACTGGTCATGGTTTACTGTCAGTTATATAACAACTAAAGACTGGTCATGGTTTACTATCAGTTATATAACAACTAAAGACTGGTCATGGTTTACTGTCAGTTATATAACAACTAAAGACTGGTCATGGTTTACTATCAGTTATATAACAACTAAAGACTGGTCATGGTTTACTATCAGTTATATAACAACTAAAGACTGGTCATGGTTTACTGTCAGTTATATAACAACTAAAGACTGGTCATGGTTTACTGTCAGTTATATAACAACTAAAGACTGGTCATGGTTTACTGTCAGTTATATAACAACTAAAGACTGGTCATGGTTTACTGTCAGTTATATAACAACTAAAGACTGGTCATGGTTTACTATCAGTTATATAACAACTAAAGACTGGTCATGGTTTACTGTCAGTTATATAACAACTAAAGACTGGTCATGGTTTACTATCAGTTATATAACAACTAAAGACTGGTCATGGTTTACTATCAGTTATATAACAACTAAAGACTGGTCATGGTTTACTGTCAGTTATATAACAACTAAAGACTGGTCATGGTTTACTATCAGTTATATAACAACTAAAGACTGGTCATGGTTTACTATCAGTTATATAACAACTAAAGACTGGTCATGGTTTACTGTCAGTTATATAACAACTAAAGACTGGTCATGGTTTACTATCAGTTATATAACAACTAAAGACTGGTCATGGTTTACTATCAGTTATATAACAACTAAAGACTGGTCATGGTTTACTGTCAGTTATATAACAACTAAAGACTGTTCATGGTTTACTATCAGTTATATAACAACTAAAGACTGGTCATGGTTTACTGTCAGTTATATAACAACTAAAGACTGGTCATGGTTTACTATCAGTTATATAACAACTAAAGACTGGTCATGGTTTACTGTCAGTTATATAACAACTAAAGACTGGTCATGGTTTACTATCAGTTATATAACAACTAAAGACTGGTCATGGTTTACTATCAGTTATATAACAACTAAAGACTGGTCATGGTTTACTATCAGTTATATAACAACTAAAGACTGGTCATGGTTTACTGTCAGTTATATAACAACTAAAGACTGGTCATGGTTTACTGTCAGTTATATAACAACTAAAGACTGGTCATGGTTTACTATCAGTTATATAACAACTAAAGACTGGTCATGGTTTACTATCAGTTATATAACAACTAAAGACTGGTCATGGTTTACTATCAGTTATATAACAACTAAAGACTGGTCATGGTTTACTGTCAGTTATATAACAACTAAAGACTGGTCATGGTTTACTATCAGTTATATAACAACTAAAGACTGGTCATGGTTTACTATCAGTTATATAACAACTAAAGACTGGTCATGGTTTACTATCAGTTATATAACAACTAAAGACTGGTCATGGTTTACTATCAGTTATATAACAACTAAAGACTGGTCATGGTTTACTATCAGTTATATAACAACTAAAGACTGGTCATGGTTTACTGTCAGTTATATAACAACTAAAGACTGGTCATGGTTTACTGTCAGTTATATAACAACTAAAGACTGGTCATGGTTTACTGTCAGTTATATAACAACTAAAGACTGGTCATGGTTTACTGTCAGTTATATAACAACTAAAGACTGGTCATGGTTTACTGTCAGTTATATAACAACTAAAGACTGGTCATGGTTTACTGTCAGTTATATAACAACTAAAGACTGGTCATGGTTTACTGTCAGTTATATAACAACTAAAGACTGGTCATGGTTTACTGACAGTTATATAACAACTAAAGACTGGTCATGGTTTACTGTCAGTTATATAACAACTAAAGACTGGTCATGGTTTACTATCAGTTATATAACAACTAAAGACTGGTCATGGTTTACTGTCAGTTATATAACAACTAAAGACTGGTCATGGTTTACTGTCAGTTATATAACAACTAAAGACTGGTCATGGTTTACTATCAGTTATATAACAACTAAAGACTGGTCATGGTTTACTATCAGTTATATAACAACTAAAGACTGGTCATGGTTTACTATCAGTTATATAACAACTAAAGACTGGTCATGGTTTACTATCAGTTATATAACAACTAAAGACTGGTCATGGTTTACTGTCAGTTATATAACAACTAAAGACTGGTCATGGTTTACTATCAGTTATATAACAACTAAAGACTGGTCATGGTTTACTGTCAGTTATATAACAACTAAAGACTGGTCATGGTTTACTATCAGTTATATAACAACTAAAGACTGGTCATGGTTTACTGTCAGTTATATAACAACTAAAGACTGGTCATGGTTTACTGTCAGTTATATAACAACTAAAGACTGGTCATGGTTTACTATCAGTTATATAACAACTAAAGACTGGTCATGGTTTACTGTCAGTTATATAACAACTAAAGACTGGTCATGGTTTACTATCAGTTATATAACAACTAAAGACTGGTCATGGTTTACTATCAGTTATATAACAACTAAAGACTGGTCATGGTTTACTGTCAGTTATATAACAACTAAAGACTGGTCATGGTTTACTGTCAGTTATATAACAACTAAAGACTGGTCATGGTTTACTGTCAGTTATATAACAACTAAAGACTGGTCATGGTTTACTGTCAGTTATATAACAACTAAAGACTGGTCATGGTTTACTATCAGTTATATAACAACTAAAGACTGGTCATGGTTTACTGTCAGTTATATAACAACTAAAGACTGGTCATGGTTTACTGTCAGTTATATAACAACTAAAGACTGGTCATGGTTTACTATCAGTTATATAACAACTAAAGACTGGTCATGGTTTACTGTCAGTTATATAACAACTAAAGACTGGTCATGGTTTACTATCAGTTATATAACAACTAAAGACTGGTCATGGTTTACTATCAGTTATATAACAACTAAAGACTGGTCATGGTTTACTGTCAGTTATATAACAACTAAAGACTGGTCATGGTTTACTATCAGTTATATAACAACTAAAGACTGGTCATGGTTTACTGTCAGTTATATAACAACTAAAGACTGGTCATGGTTTACTATCAGTTATATAACAACTAAAGACTGGTCATGGTTTACTGTCAGTTATATAACAACTAAAGACTGGTCATGGTTTACTATCAGTTATATAACAACTAAAGACTGGTCATGTTTTACTGTCAGTTATATAACAACTAAAGACTGGTCATGGTTTACTGTCAGTTATATAACGACTAAAGACTGTTTTCATATTTTTACTGTTTGTAAGACAAGACTGAAGACATAATAAACATTTTGACTGCAGGTTTGTAGTGAGACGTGTCTGTCTGTCTGTCTGTGTAGTGAGACGTGTCTGTCTGTCTGTCTGTCTGTGTAGTGAGACCTGTCTGTCTGTGTAGTGAGACCTGTCTGTCTGTCTGTGTAGTGAGACCTGTCTGTCTGTGTAGTGAGACCTGTCTGTCTGTCTGTCTGTGTAGTGAGACCTGTCTGTCTGTCTGTCTGTGTAGTGAGACCTGTCTGTCTGTCTGTCTGTGTAGTGAGACCTGTCTGTCTGTCTGTGTAGTGAGACCTGTCTGTCTGTCTGTGTAGTGAGACCTGTCTGTCTGTCTGTGTAGTGAGATGACCTGGTCGCTAGGAGACACAACTGTTAACTTTTATTCAGTTATCCGTAGTTTGAAGTTTTATTGGGTTTATAACAACACATGATATCATCTAAAATAACATCTGACCAATTCCAGCCCCAGAGCAGTGGGATCAAACTGTAGAACCCACTTTCTACATTTATAAAAACAGATTTTTTAGAAACAAAACCACTACATTTTTATCTCTGGGACCCTCAGGACGACAAATCAGATTAAGATGTAATTCTTTACCTTCAGAGGTGAATGTATCAAACCAGTTACCGTGACAAGTGTTTTGTTGTTGTGTCCTCAAACAAAAGCGTGGTATTTTTTGTTGTTGTAAAAGCTACTGAAATTGGACACTGCAGTTAGATTAATATTAATTCATTAATTTGAGCTTTCTTCCCATATAAGACATGTCTATGTCTCGGAATTGGCTGTTGTTTAATTCTAGTCACATTATCGCATATTGAGCGACAACTGTCCCGGTTTAGGAACACCAATCCCATAAACGTTAACCTCTTTGGGCTAGGGGGCAGTATTTCCCATAGAGGTTAACCTCTTTGGGCTAGGGGGCAGTATTTCCCATAGAGGTTAACCTCTTTGGGCTAGGGGCAAACCTCTTTGTATTTCCCATAAAGGTTAACCTCTTTGGGCTAGGGGGCAGTATTTCCCATAAAGGTTAACCTCTTTGGGCTAGGGGGCAGTATTTCCCATAAAGGTTAACCTCTTTGGGCTAGGGGGCAGTATTTCCCATAAAGGTTAACCTCTTTGGGCTAGGGGGCAGTATTTCCCATAAAGGTTAACCTCTTTGGGCTAGGGGGCAGTATTTCCCATAAAGGTTAACCTCTTTGGGCTAGGGGGCAGTATTTCCCATAAAGGTTAAACCTCTTTGGGCTAGGGGGCAGTATTTCCCATAAAGGTTAACCTCTTTGGGCTAGGGGGCAGTATTTCCCATAAAGGTTAACCTCTTTGGGCTAGGGGGCAGTATTTCCCATAAAGGTTAACCTCTTTGGGCTAGGGGGCAGTATTTCCCATAGAGGTTAAACCTCTTTGGGCTAGGGCAGTATTTCCCATAGAGGTTAAACCTCTTTGGGCTAGGGGGCAGTATTTCCCATAAAGGTTAAACCTCTTTGGGCTAGGGGGCAGTATTTCCCATAAAGGTTAACCTCTTTGGGCTAGGGGCAGTATTTCCCATAAAGGTTAACCTCTTTGGGCTAGGGGGCAGTATTTCCCATAGAGGTTAACCTCTTTGGGCTAGGGGGCAGTATTTCCCATAAAGGTTAACCTCTTTGGGCTAGGGGCAGTATTTCCCATGAAGGTTAACCTCTTTGGGCTAGGGGGCAGTATTTCCCATAAGGTTAAACCTCTTTGGGCTAGGGGGCAGTATTTCCCATAAAGGTTAAACCTCTTTGGGCTAGGGGCAGTATTTCCCATAAACGTTAACCTCTTTGGGCTAGGGGGCAGTATTTCCCATAAAGGTTAACCTCTTTGGGCTAGGGGGCAGTATTTCCCATAAAGGTTAACCTCTTTGGGCTAGGGGGCAGTATTTCCCATAAAGGTTAACCTCTTTGGGCTATTTCCCAGGGGTTAACAGTATTTCCCATAGAGGTTAACCTCTTTGGGCTAGGGGGCAGTATTTCCCATAAAGGTTAACCTCTTTGGGCTAGGGGGCAGTATTTCCCATAGAGGTTAACCTCTTTGGGCTAGGGGGCAGTATTTCCCATAGAGGTTAACCTCTTTGGGCTAGGGGGCAGTATTTCCCATAGAGGTTAACCTCTTTGGGCTAGGGGGCAGTATTTCCCATAAGGTTAACCTCTTTGGGCTAGGGCAGTATTTCCCATAAAGGTTAACCTCTTTGGGCTAGGGGGCAGTATTTCCCATAAACGTTAACCTCTTTGGGCTAGGGGGCAGTATTTCCCATAAACGTTAACCTCTTTGGGCTAGGGGGCAGTATTTCCCATAAAGGTTAACCTCTTTGGGCTAGGGGGCAGTATTTCCCATAGAGGTTAACCTCTTTGGGCTAGGGGGCAGTATTTCCCATAGAGGTTAACCTCTTTGGGCTAGGGGGCAGTATTTCCCATAAAGGTTAACCTCTTTGGGCTAGGGGGCAGTATTTCCCATAAAGGTTAACCTCTTTGGGCTAGGGGGCAGTATTTCCCATAAAGGTTAACCTCTTTGGGCTAGGGGCAGTATTTCCCATAAAGGTTAACCTCTTTGGGCTAGGGGGCAGTATTTCCCATAGAGGTTAACCTCTTTGGGCTAGGGGGCAGTATTTCCCATAAAGGTTAACCTCTTTGGGCTAGGGGGCAGTATTTCCCATAAAGGTTAACCTCTTTGGGCTAGGGGGCAGTATTTCCCATAAAGGTTAACCTCTTTGGGCTATGGGGCAGTATTTCCCATAAACATTAACCTCTTTGGGCTATGGGGCAGTATTTCCCATAAAGGTTAAACCTCTTTGGGCTAGGGGGCAGTATTTCCCATAAAGGTTAAACCTCTTTGGGCTAGGGGGCAGTATTTCCCATAAAGGTTAACCTCTTTGGGCTAGGGGGCAGTATTTCCCATAGAGGTTAAACCTCTTTGGGCTAGGGGGCAGTATTTCCCATGAAGGTTAACCTCTTTGGGCTAGGGGGCAGTATTTCCCATAGAGGTTAAACCTCTTTGGGCTAGGGGGCAGTATTTCCCATAAAGGTTAACCTCATAGTCTGCCCCATCCCACATGCGGTCGCGTTACTACAGCCTCAAGCTCATTACCATAACGCAACGTTAGCGATTTCTAAAAATCGCAAATGAAATGAAATAAATATGCCTGCTCTCAAGCTTATCCTTTTCTTAACAATCCTGTCGTCTCAGATTTTCAAAATATGCTTTAGAACCAGAGAAAATCAATAATTTGTGTAAGAGTGGTGATAGCTAGCTTAGCATTTAGCGTTAGCATTTAGCACGCAACATATTCACAAAAACCAGCAAAGGGATCAAATAAAATAATTTACCTTTGAAGAACTTCAGATGTTTCAATGAGGAGACTCTCAGTTACATAGCAGATGTCCAGTTTTTCCTGAAAGATTATTGTGTAGGACACAACGTTCCGTTTTGTTACTATGCATTTGGCTACCGAAACTAACCGAAAATTCAGTCACCTACACGTCAAACTTTTTTCGGAATTAACTCCATAATATCGACTGAAACATGGAAAACGTTGTTTGAATCAATCCTCAAGGTGTTTTGTCATATATCTCTTCATTGAAATGCCGTCCCTGGAAGCCTGCATTCTTCTCTGATTCGGATGGAAAAATACTGGTAGCTGACTTTTGCGCACCAATTTCCATGCAGACACCGTGCGGGACACTTGGCAATTGTAGTCTCTTATGGTCAATCTTCCAATGATATGCCTACAAATACGTCACAATGCTGCAGACACCTTGGGGAAACGCTAGAAAGTGTCCGTTCATTCCTGTCGCATTTACAGCCATATAAGGCGATCATGGAAAACGTAGCTTCAGAAATCCTGTTCATTTCCTGGGCGCTCAAACATCTTGGTTTTGCCTGTAGATTTTGTTCTATGGCACTCACAGTGAAAATCTGTGCAGTTCTGGAAACGTCAGAGTGTCTTCTTTCCAAAACTATCAATTCCAAACATAGTCGAGCATCTTTTCGTGACAAAATATTGCGCTTAAAACGGGCACGTCTTTTTATCCAAAAATGAAATAATGCCCCTAGTGGACTAACAGGTTAAACCTCTTTGGGCTAGGGGGCAGTATTTCCCATAGAGGTTAAACCTCTTTGGGCTAGGGGGCAGTATTTCCCATAACCGTTAACCTCTTTGGGCTAGGGGGCAGTATTTTCACGTCCGGATGTGTAACGATCGTCGTTGGAATGAGGTGAGGACCAAAGCGCAGCGTGGTAAGTGTTCATCATATATTTATTAAACCGAGAACACGAAACAAAATAACAAAAGAGAAACGAAACAGTTCTGAAAGGTGACAGACACATAACAGAAAATAATCACCCACAACTCAAAGGAGAAACCAGGCTGCCTACATATGGTTCTCAATCAGGGACAACCAGGCTGCCTAAATATGGTTCTCAATCAGGGACAACCAGGCTGCCTACATATGGTTCTCAATCAGGGACAACCAGGCTGCCTACATATGGTTCTCAATCAGGGACAACCAGGCTGCCTACATATGGTTCTCAATCAGGGACAACCAGGCTGCCTACATATGGTTCTCAATCAGGGACAACCAGGCTGCCTACATATGGTTCTCAATCAGGGACAACCAGGCTGCCTAAGTATGGTTCTCAATCAGGGACAACCAGGCTGCCTAAGTATGGTTCTCAATCAGGGACAACCAGGCTGCCTACATATGGTTCTCAATCGTGGACAATGATAAACAGCTGCCTCTGATTGAGAACCATACCAGGCCAAACATAGAAATCCCAAATTATAACATAGACAACCCACCCAACTCACACCCTGACCAACCAAAACAAAGACATACTAAAAGAACACTGTGACTGACCCTAAACAGAGAGTGGCAGAATACCTGACCACTGTGACTGGCCCTAAACAGAGAGTGGCAGAATACCTGACCACTGTGACTGACCCTAAACAGAGAGTGGCAGAATACCTGACCACTGTGACTGGCCCTAAACAGAGAGAACACAGTGGCAGAATACCTGACCACTGTGACTGGCCCTAAACAGAGAGAACACAGTGGCAGAATACCTGACCACTGTGACTGGCCCTAAACAGAGAGTGGCAGAATACCTGACCACTGTGACTGGCCCTAAACAGAGAGTGGCAGAATACCTGACCACTGTGACTGGCCCTAAACAGAGAGTGGCAGAATACCTGACCACTGTGACTGGCCCTAAACAGAGAGTGGCAGAATACCTGACCACTGTGACTGACCCTAAACAGAGAGTGGCAGAACACCTGACCACTGTGACTGACCCTAAACAGAGAGTGGCAGAATACCTGACCACTGTGACTGGCCCTAAACAGAGAGTGGCAGAATACCTGACCACTGTGACTGGCCCTAAACAGAGAGAACACAGTGGCAGAATACCTGACCACTGTGACTGACCCTAAACAGAGAGAACACAGTGGCAGAATACCTGACCACTGTGACTGACCCTAAACAGAGAGTGGCAGAATACCTGACCACTGTGACTGGCCCTAAACAGAGAGTGGCAGAATACCTGACCACTGTGACTGACCCTAAACAGAGAGTGGCAGAACACCTGACCACTGTGACTGACCCTAAACAGAGAGTGGCAGAATACCTGACCACTGTGACTGACCCTAAACAGAGAGTGGCAGAATACCTGACCACTGTGACTGACCCTAAACAGAGAGTACACAGTGGCAGAATACCTGACCACTATGACTGACCCTAAACAGAGAGTACACAGTGGCAGAATACCTGACCACTGTGACTGGCCCTAAACAGAGAGAACAGAGTGGCAGAATACCTGACCACTGTGACTGGCCCTAAACAGAGAGTGGCAGAATACCTGACCACTGTGACTGACCCTAAACAGAGAGTGGCAGAATACCTGACCACTGTGACTGACCCTAAACAGAGAGTGGCAGAATACCTGACCACTGTGACTGACCCTAAACAGAGAGTGGCAGAATACCTGACCACTGTGACTGGCCCTAAACAGAGAGTGGCAGAATACCTGACCACTGTGACTGGCCCTAAACAGAGAGTGGCAGAATACCTGACCACTGTGACTGACCCTAAACAGAGAGTGGTAGAATACCTGACCACTGTGACTGACCCTAAACAGAGAGTGGCAGAATACCTGACCACTGTGACTGGCCCTAAACAGAGAGTGGCAGAATACCTGACCACTGTGACTGGCCCTAAACAGAGAGACACAGTGGCAGAATACCTGACCACTGTGACTGACCCTAAACAGAGAGAACACAGTGGCAGAATACCTGACCACTGTGACTGACCCTAAACAGAGAGTGGCAGAATACCTGACCACTGTGACTGACCCTAAACAGAGAGTGGCAGAATACCTGACCACTGTGACTGACCCTAAACAGAGAGTGGCAGAATACCTGACCACTGTGACTGACCCTAAACAGAGAGTGGCAGAATACCTGACCACTGTGACTGACCCTAAACAGAGAGTGGCAGAATACCTGACCACTGTGACTGACCCTAAACAGAGAGTGGCAGAATACCTGACCACTGTGACTGACCCTAAACAGAGAGTACACAGTGGCAGAATACCTGACCACTGTGACTGACCCTAAACAGAGAGTGGCAGAATACCTGACCACTGTGACTGACCCTAAACAGAGAGAACACAGTGGCAGAATACCTGACCACTGTGACTGACCCTAAACAGAGAGTGGCAGAATACCTGACCACTGTGACTGGCCCTAAACAGAGAGTACATAGTGGCAGAATACCTGACCACTGTGACTGGCCCTAAACAGAGAGTGGCAGAATACCTGACCACTGTGACTGACCCTAAACAGAGAGTGGCAGAATACCTGACCACTGTGACTGACCCTAAACAGAGAGTGGCAGAATACCTGACCACTGTGACTGACCCTAAACAGAGAGTGGCAGAATACCTGACCACTGTGACTGACCCTAAACAGAGTGGCAGAATACCTGACCACTGTGACTGGCCCTAAACAGAGAGTGGCAGAATACCTGACCACTGTGACTGGCCCTAAACAGAGAGTGGCAGAATACCTGACCACTGTGACTGGCCCTAAACAGAGAGTGGCAGAATACCTGACCACTGTGACTGACCCTAAACAGAGAGTGGCAGAATACCTGACCACTGTGACTGGCCCTAAACAGAGAGTGGCAGAATACCTGACCACTGTGACTGACCCTAAACAGAGAGTGGCAGAATACCTGACCACTGTGACTGACCCTAAACAGAGAGTGGCAGAATACCTGACCACTGTGACTGACCCTAAACAGAGAGTGGCAGAATACCTGACCACTGTGACTGACCCTAAACAGAGTGGCAGAATACCTGACCACTGTGACTGGCCCTAAACAGAGAGTGGCAGAATACCTGACCACTGTGACTGGCCCTAAACAGAGAGTGGCAGAATACCTGACCACTGTGACTGGCCCTAAACAGAGAGTGGCAGAATACCTGACCACTGTGACTGACCCTAAACAGAGAGTGGCAGAATACCTGACCACTGTGACTGGCCCTAAACAGAGAGTGGCAGAATACCTGACCACTGTGACTGGCCCTAAACAGAGAGTGGCAGAATACCTGACCACTGTGACTGGCCCTAAACAGAGAGTGGCAGAATACCTGACCACTGTGACTGACCCAAAACAGAGAGTACACAGTGGCAGAATACCTGACCACTGTGATTGGCCCTAAACAGAGAGTGGCAGAATACCTGACCACTGTGACTGACCCTAAACAGAGAGTGGCAGAATACCTGACCACTGTGACTGACCCAAAACAGAGAGTACACAGTGGCAGAATACCTGACCACTGTGACTGGCCCTAAACAGAGAGTGGCAGAATACCTGACCACTGTGACTGACCCTAAACAGAGAGTGGCAGAATACCTGACCACTATGACTGGCCCTAAACAGAGAGAACACAGTGGCAGAATACCTGACCACTGTGACTGACCCTAAACAGAGAGTGGCAGAATACCTGACCACTGTGACTGACCCTAAACAGAGAGTGGCAGAATACCTGACCACTGTGACTGGCCCTAAACAGAGAGAACACAGTGGCAGAATACCTGACCACTGTGACTGACCCTAAACAGAGAGTGGCAGAATACCTGACCACTGTGACTGACCCTAAACAGAGAGTGGCAGAATACCTGACCACTGTGACTGACCCTAAACAGAGAGTGGCAGAATACCTGACCACTGTGACTGGCCCTAAACAGAGAGTGGCAGAATACCTGACCACTGTGACTGACCCTAAACAGAGAGTGGCAGAATACCTGACCACTGTGACTGGCCCTAAACAGAGAGTGGCAGAATACCTGACCACTGTGACTGACCCTAAACAGAGAGTGGCAGAATACCTGACCACTGTGACTGACCCTAAACAGAGAGTGGCAGAATACCTGACCACTGTGACTGACCCTAAACAGAGAGTGGCAGAATACCTGACCACTATGACTGGCCCTAAACAGAGAGAACACAGTGGCAGAATACCTGACCACTGTGACTGACCCTAAACAGAGAGTGGCAGAATACCTGACCACTATGACTGGCCCTAAACAGAGAGTGGCAGAATACCTGACCACTGTGACTGGCCCTAAACAGAGAGTGGCAGAATACCTGACCACTGTGACTGGCCCTAAACAGAGAGTGGCAGAATACCTGACCACTGTGACTGACCCTAAACAGAGAGTGGCAGAATACCTGACCACTGTGACTGACCCTAAACAGAGAGTGGCAGAATACCTGACCACTGTGACTGACCCTAAACAGAGAGTGGCAGAATACCTGACCACTGTGACTGGCCCTAAACAGAGAGTGGCAGAATACCTGACCACTGTGACTGACCCTAAACAGAGAGTACACAGTGGCAGAATACCTGACCACTGTGACTGACCCTAAACAGAGAGGACACAGTGGCAGAATACCTGACCACTGTAACTGACCCAAACATAAGGAAAGCTTTGACTATGTACAGTACCAGTTAAAAGTTTGGACACCTACTCATTCAATGGTTTTTCTTTATATTTACTATTTTCTACATTGTAGAATAATAGTGAAGACATCAACACTATGAAATAACATGTATGGAATCATGTAGTAACCAAAAAAGTGTTAAAAAAATCCAAATACATTTTAGATCATTCAAAGTAGCCACCCTTTGCCTTGATGACAGCTTCGCACACTCCTGGTATTCTCTCAACCAGCTTTACCAGGAATGCTTTTCCAACAGTCTTGATGGAGTTCCCACATATGCTGAGCACTTGTTGGCTGTTTTTCCTTCACTCTGTGGTCCAACCCATCCCAAACCATCTTAATTTGGTTGAGGTCTGGTGATCGTGGAGGCCAGGTCATCTGATGCAGCACTCCATCACTCTCCTTCTTGGTCAAATAGCCCTTACACAGCCTGGAGGTGTGTTGGGTCATTGTCCTGTTGAAAAACAAATGATAGTCCCACTTAGCCCAAACCAGATGGGCGTATCTCTGCAGAATGCTGTGGTAGCCATGCTGGTTAAGGCCAAACCAGATGGGATGGTGTATCACTGCAGATGCTGTGGTAGCCATGTTGGTTAAGGCCAAACCAGATGGGATGGCGTATCGCTGCAGAATGCTGTGGTAGCCATGCTGGTTAAGGCCAAACCAGATGGGATGGTGTATCGTTGCAGAATGCTGTGGTAGCCATGCTGGTTAAGGCCAAACCAGATGGGATGGCGTATCGTTGCAGAATGCTGTGGTAGCCATGCTGGTTAAGGCCAAACCAGATGGGCGTATCGCTGCAGAATGCTGTGGTAGCCATGCTGGTTAAGGCCAAACCAGATGGGCGTATCACTGCAGAATGCTGTGGTAGCCATGCTGGTTAAGGCCAAACCAGATGGGCGTATCGCTGCATAATGCTGTGGTAGCCATGCTGGTTAAGGCCAAACCAGATGGGCGTATCACTGCAGAATGCTGTGGTAGCCATGCTGGTTAAGGCCAAACCAGATGGGCGTATCACTGCAGAATGCTGTGGTAGCCATGCTGGTTAAGGCCAAACCAGATGGGCGTATCACTGCAGAATGCTATGGTAGCCATGCTGGTTAAGGCCAAACCAGATGGGTGTATCGTTGCAGAATGCTGTGGTAGCCATGCTGGTTAAGGCCAAACCAGATGGGCGTATCACTGCAGAATGCTATGGTAGCCATGCTGGTTAAGGCCAAACCAGATGGGTGTATCGTTGCAGAATGCTGTGGTAGCCATGCTGGTTAAGGCCAAACCAGATGGGCGTATCACTGCAGAATGCTGTGGTAGCCATGTTGGTTAAGGCCAAACCAGATGGGCGTATCACTGCAGAATGCTGTGGTAGCCATGCTGGTTAAGGCCAAACCAGATGGGCGTATCACTGCAGAATGCTGTGGTAGCCATGTTGGTTAAGGCCAAACCAGATGGGTGTATCGCTGCAGAATGCTGTGGTAGCCATGTTGGTTAAGGCCAAACCAGATGGGATGGCGTATCGCTGCAGAATGCTGTGGTAGCCATGCTGGTTAAGGCCAAACCAGATGGGCGTATCGCTGCAGAATGCTGTGGTAGCCATGCTGGTTAAGGCCAAACCAGATGGGATGGCGTATCGTTGCAGAATGCTGTGGTAGCCATGCTGGTTAAGGCCAAACCAGATGGGCATATCACTGCAGAATGCTGTGGTAGCCATGCTGGTTAAGGCCAAACCAGATGGGATGGTGTATCGTTGCAGAATGCTGTGGTAGCCATGCTGGTTAAGGCCAAACCAGATGGGCGTATCGCTGCAGAATGATGTGGTAGCCATGCTGGTTAAGGCCAAACCAGATGGGCGTATCGCTGCAGAATGCTGTGGTAGCCATGCTGGTTAAGGCCAAACCAGATGGGCGTATCGCTGCAGAATGCTGTGGTAGCCATGCTGGTTAAGGCCAAACCAGATGGGCGTATTGCTGCAGAATGCTGTGGTAGCCATGCTGGTTAAGGCCAAACCAGATGGGCGTATTGCTGCAGAATGCTGTGGTAGCCATGCTGGTTAAGGCCAAACCAGATGGGCGTATTGCTGCAGAATGCTGTGGTAGCCATGCTGGTTAAGAGTGCCTTGAATTTTAAATAAATCACAGACGGTGTCACCAGCAAAGCACCCCCACACCATCACACCTCCTCCTCCATGCTTCACGGAGGGAACCACACATGCGGAAATCATCCATTCACCTTATCTGTGTCTCACAAAGACATGGCAGTTGGAACAAAAAATCTCAAATTTGGACTCACCACACCAAAGGACAGATTTCCACCAATCTAATGTCCATTGCTCATGTTTCTTGGCCCAAGCAAGTCTCCTCTTGGGGCGGCAGGGTAGCCTAGTGGTTAGAGCGTTGGACTAGTAACCGGAAGGTTGCGAGTTCAAACCCCCGAGCTGACAAGGTACAAATCTGTTGTTCTGCCCCTGAACAGGCAGTTAACCCACTGTTCCCAGGCCGCCTTTGAAAATAAGAATGTGTTCTTAACTGTTGCCTGGTTAAATAAAGGTAAAATTATTTTTAAAATGTATTATTGGTGTCCTTTAGTAGTGGTTTCTTTGCAGCAATGTCACCATGAAGCCCTGATTCTCCTCTGAACAGTGCATCAATCAAGACAACATTTTAATCAAATGACAGATACAAAGAGGCACAGAGGCTTTGTTTAATGCCAGTGGCAGGTCAAATGGTAACATTATAAAAGTGTAGAGGGCCGAGAGAGCTGCCCACATGCGGAACACCACAGGTGCATGTTTATCAATAATAATTGGAAGAAGCAATTTCATAAACTCATCAGTGCAGCGTCTGGATGCTCCTTATTAATCACATCAGACCAACAAATATTTTGAAACAGTGGAGGCTCCTCAAAGGAGGAAGGGGAGGACCATCCTCCTCAGTGAATTTCATAAAAATATAGATTTTTAAACATTTCAAAAGTTATCCTTTTTAGATAAAACTATACTAAATATATTCATATTTCACCAAACAATTGATTAGAACACACTGTTTTGCAATGAAGGTCTACAGTAGCCTCAACAGCACTCTGTGTAGCCGGAGGACAGCTAGCTTCCGTCCTCCTCTTGGTACATTGACTTCAATACAAAACCTAAGAGGCTCATGGTTTTCACCCCATTCCATAGACTTACACACTAATTATGAAAACTTCAGGAGGATGTCCTCCAACCTATCGGAGCTCTTGCAGTATGAACTGACATGTTGTCCACCCAATCAAAGGATCAGAGAATGAATTTAGTACTGAAAGCACAAGCTACAGCTAGCTAGCACTGCAGTGCATAACATGTGGTGAATAGTTGACTCAAAGAGAGAGAAAGACAATAGTTGAACAGTTTTCAACAAATGTATTTCTTTAAAAAATGAAGGAGAGGCAAGAGAGAGACAGAGCGAGAGAGTGTCATTTTTTTCACTTTCAGTTTCACTTACTTAGCTAGCAAATGCAGCTGGCTCGTTTAGCCTACTGAAACACCCTGCTCAAATAGAGGAATGCTCTGTTAGCTAGCTGGCTATAACAGAGGGATGTAGCTAACTGGGGAGGAGATGCACTGAGGAGGAGATGCACTGCAGTACTTAATGCAGCTGGCTAGTTTAGCCTACTGAAACACCCTGCTCAAATAGAGGAATGCTCTGTTAGCTAGCTGGCTATAACAGAGGGATGTTATGTTAGCTAACTGGGGAGGAGACGCACTGAGGAGGAGATGCACTGCAGTACTTATATATATATATAAGTTAAGTATATATATATATATATATAGTACTTAATGCAGCTGGTGGCCACACCAGATTCTGACTGTTACTTTTGATTTTGACCCCCCTCTTTGTTCAGGGACACATTATTGCATTTCTGTTAGTCACATGTCTGTGGAACTTGTTCAGTTTATGTCTCAGTTGTTGAATCTTGTTATGTTCATACAAACATTTACACATGTTAAGTTTGCTGAAAATAAACACATTTGACAGTGAGAGGACGTTTTTTTGTTTGTTGCTGAGTTTATGTATAGATGGACGGACAGACGGACAGCAGGACGAAAGACAGTGGAGACGGTGTAACTCAGCGAACTGACATCTTTATTCACAGATTCAGAGCCTGAAGTGACATCAGTCGTGACATCACAGTCCTGACATCACCGATATGACATCACAGATATGACATCAAAGTCAATGCGATGGTTACAAGCTGTCAAACAACAAGCAGCTAGCGTCCGCTAGCTAACATGCTAACATGGTTTTGTATCTAGTGTCTGCTAACATGCTAACATGGTTTTGGTAGCCAGTGTCTGCTAACATGCTAACATGGTTTGGTAGCTAACATGGTTTGTATCTAGTGTCTGCTAACATGCTAACATGGTTTGGTAGCCAGTGTCTGCTAACATGCTAACATGGTTTTGTATCTAGCGTCTGCTAACATGCTAACATGGTTTGGTAGCTAGCGTCCGCTAACATGCTAACATATTATATTAAAAATATATAAAACTTTCAAAGGTGTTGAAAGCGTATAAAATGTACAAGTCGTTGAGACGAGTCAGTGGTTCCAGCTGAGTAGAAACAAACACAACACTTGTCTATAATAACTCTGATATATCAAATCAACTATATAGAAATTATCCACCAACATGTTCACACAGGTGTAATGTTCAGAAACTACGGTGACGTCAGACAGAACTAGTGATGTGATTGGGCGATGGAACGTACAGGGCATCATTTGGGCTACTGTAATTGGCTGGCAGCTAAGGTCCTTATCCAATCAGGTTGTTGTGGGGCGGAGATCAGCAGAGTTCTGTCTTCTTGGGTTGTTGTTGTTTTGTTCTCTTTCCCACCTTTGTTTCTCTACCAGTTTTCTTGGCCCCTGAGGAAGAGAACAGAACATTTATTAACAGCATCAAAATACACAAGGAGTGAGGGAGGGAGAGAGGAGGAGGGGAGAGACGAGAGGGGAGGAGAGAAGAGGGGAGGAGAGGAGAGGAGGAGAGAGGAGAGGAGGAGAGAGGTAGAGAAGGAGAGAAAGAATAAAAGAGAGACCAATGACAGAAAGAGAAGGACAAAGAGATGCTTCGTGGTGCTCTAATCAGTTTGTGTGGGACTCGGGGACTAGGAGACTAGGAGGCTAGGGGACTAGGGGCCTAGGAGACTAGAAGACTAGGGGACTAGGAGACTGGGAGGCTGGGAGACTGTCTTCTTCTTCTACCAGTTTTCTTGGCCCCTTAGGTAGAGAACAGAACATTTACCATTATTAACAGCATCAAAATACACAACGAGTGAGGGAGGGGAGAGGGTAGGGGAGGGGAGGAGAGAAGAGGGGAGGGGAGAAGAGAGAGGAGAGGGGGAAAGGAGGAGAGAGGTAGAGAAGGAGAGAAAGAATAAAAGAGAGACCAATGACAGAAAGAGAAGGACAGAAGAGATGCTTCGTGGTGCTCTAATCAGTTTGTGTGGGACTAGGAGACTAGGAGGCTAGGGGACTAGGGGCCTAGGAGACTAGAAGACTAGGGGACTAGGAGGCTAGGGGACTAGGGGCCTAGGAGACTAGAGGACTAGGAGACTAGGAGGCTAGGGGACTAGGAGACTGGGAGACTAGGAGACTGGGAGACTAGGGGACTGGGAGACTAGGGGACTAGGAGACGGTATCAGTAGAAGTGGACTGGGACTAGGAGACGGTATCAGTAGCAGTGGACTGGGAGACTGTATCAGTAGCAGTGGACTAGGAGATGGTATCAGTCCCCGGCTGTTCCCAAACTCCACGGCACAGGATCTCTTGACAATCCTGTAGCATTCTTGAGGGGCCTTGGTGTTTCTGATACTGACTTCCTCTCCTGGGTGCTCGACTTGGCTGAGTCATAGTTGCGGTATGTCTGCCTGAGGTCTGTGCTGCCCGGCTCAACCCGGCTCCTGTACGCTCTGTTGCCGGTTACGGGTGGCTATCAGACAGAGGGCGGCCAGGCTCGGTGGGTAAGCCCCACCGCTTGCCTCTCTTCCCTGGGTCACTCGTCTTTTCAGTTCACTGCAGCTAGCTACTGGAACGAGCTGCAACAAACACTCATCAAACACTTATCTCAATCTCTTCATTAAAAGACTTAATCATGGACACTCTTACTGACAGTTGAGGCTGATGTATTGTTGTCTCTACCGGTGCTGGGTGCCGGCCGGTTACCGTCTTACCGCCTTAACCGAGTGAGGCTCGTTGTGACAACAGTACCCCCAAGTGGCCAATCAGGGTACGTCACTGATCACTGAGCCTTGGTACCCAGAGTGGGCCGGGCTTTAGGCAAACCATGGCACAATACAGTTTCTTCAACCTTGAGTTCCGCAATGTTCACGGGTTTCAAAACGTGTGTCTCCTGCATGTGAGTTCAATGAAAAGGGTCGCTTCTCCATGTTCGGACTCACAAGAGTGGTGGTTATTTTTCCAATTCCAATCTCTCCCAGTCCACAAAGTGGTGTCCCACCCCTTCAGAGTCATGGGAGGCTCGCTGTCTGCTCTGACCAATGGCGGGCATGCACAGTGTCGCCCTGGATCATACGAATAGTAGCCTCTGCAGGGTCCGCAACAGCCAGATGTTCTGGGTTTTCAGGGGAAATGGAGAGAGCGACTATGACGTGACTTCTGCTTTTGGACATTAACAAGGCATCACTCCAAGGTGACACTCATTTACTAGATTGGTTGAACAGAACAGAACCTCCCCGACAGTTATTTTTCTTCTCGTCAAAACCAGTATGTAGGGGACCTAGTTTCTGGCTTTTCTTTTTTATGCCTGCTAAGTTAGGTTACGTGAACAGTGATGTCGGGGTACAGGCTACAACTTGTTGTTCGTCTTTCCGCGCTTCTGCAGCGTCATCAGGTCGACTATTCCCGAGGCTTCAGCGCCTGTTTTGAGGGAGGAAATATCCCCCCGTCTCCAGAAGCAGGCAAAATCCGTTGAAGATCCAAGATGGCTGGTGCAGCCGGTATTTCCTGGTTCCGAAAAGGGAGAGTACTTTACGTCCCATTCGAGACCTATGTGCCCTCAGCAAGCACCTCAGAGTCTACAAACTCAAAATGCTCACAAGCCGCCTCCGGAGTCGTCGAGGGAGCAAGAAATGTAACACACATCCAATCTACTGTCCTGTATTCAGTCTCTAGTCTTCCAAAGAAACCAGAAAAGTTACCTGTCTGACTCCACATCAGCGCATTCTGTTTCTAGGTCCTGAGCTAGACTCACTTGCATATCATGCTTTTCTATCCCCACAGAGGGTGTCTGAGTTCCGGTTCTGCTCAGCCAAACTTTGGTTATGTCACAAAGGGCGTTGTTGCCCGTGCCTACTCCCTACTTCTACTAGGGACAATGGCTTCTGTGATGTAAGTTGTTCCCCTTGGGCTATTGTTCATGTGGCCCTTCCAGCGCTGAGTGCTAACCGCTCACCTGGATGCATTTCGCAGCCTAAGCCGGTCACTTTGGGTGTCAGGTCTATGGGCCATGAACCAGTGCTGGGACCCTCTGCTATTGTCAGGGGGCTCCCATGGACTCAGTTGTATCCCACAAGGTGATCACAACAGACACATTCCCCTGAGGGCGGGGTGCGCTGTTGAAAGGCAACTTCTGGGGGTATCAGGTGTGGATCGCACTGCATATCAATTACCCAGAGATCCTACCGGTATATCTGACACTAAGGCGCTTTCCCCTGAGGGTGGGTCTGGGGCAACCGATTCTGGGGGTATCAACATTGGTGTGGATCGCACTGCATATCAATTACCCAGAGATCCTACCGGTATATCTGACACTAAGGCGCTTTCCCCTGAGGGTGGGGTGCGCTGTTAGAAAGGCAACCGATTCTGGGGGTATCGACATTGGTGTGGATCGCACTGCATATCAATTACCCAGAGATCCTACCGGTATATCTGACACTAAGGCGCTTTCCCTGAGGGTGGGGTGCGCTGTTAGAAAGGCAACCGATTCTGGGGGTATCGACATTGGTGTGGATCGCACTGCATATCAATTACCCAGAGATCCTACATATGTTAGAAAGGCATTCTGGGGGTATCGACATTGGTGTGGATCGCACTGCATATCAATTACCCAGAGATCCTACCGGTATATCTGACACTAAGGCGCTTTCCCTGAGGGTGGGGTGCGCTGTTAGAAAGGCAACCGATTCTGGGGGTATCGACATTGGTGTGGATCGCACTGCATATCAATTACCCAGAGATCCTACCGGTATATCTGACACTAAGGCGCTTTCCCTGCTTTGGTCGGGCCAGTGGTGGCGTGCATCAACGGGGACGGGGAGAGACTACCTCCTCAACTTGGATCGCTCCCTATTGCTGGGAGCAGTGTGCACATGCTGTCACTTCAGGAAACACATGTCCCCGGTTGCCTCAATTTGGGTGCAGATTAGCCTCCACTCTCAGGGGTGGTGTTCTCCCAGATAAGGGAAATCTTCAGCAGGGCCGACATAGATCTTCAGACATCACATTACACAACTTGCATTGTCGTCTGGTTTTCCTCGATGAGGGAGTCGAGCACTTCACTGGCCTCGGATCCTCCTTTACACATTTCCTCCTGTGAAGCTGATTCGGCCGTCGTTGGAGAGGGTGCGCCTCAGGGGCTTGCTGTTGACTCTTGTGGCTCCCCATTGGTCCAAGCCACCTTGATTTGTGGAGATCATTCACCTGTTGTGGTGGGGTCCAGTGGCAACTCCCACTATGCAGGGATCGATTATCCCATGGATAGGTTATCCCAGGTACACCGGCAGGTTTGGCAGGTTGTCTGTCATGTCTGCGTCGTGATTTGTTGGGAGAGTTGTCTGCCTGTCATGTGATTTGTTGGGAGAGTTGTCTGGCATGTCTGCGTCGTGATTTGTTGGGAGAGTTGTCTGTCATGTCTGCCTCGTGATTTGTTGGGAGAGTTGTCTGTCATGTCTGCCTCGTGATTTGTTGGGAGAGTTGTCTATCATGTCTGTCTGTCATGTCTGTCTGTGATTTGTTGGGAGAGTTGTCTGGGAGAGTTGTCTGTCATGTCTGCCTCGTGATTTGTTGGGAGAGTTGTCTGGCATGTCTGCCTCGTGATTTGTTGGGAGAGTTGTCTGTCATGTCTGCCTCGTGATTTGTTGGGAGAGTTGTCTGTCATGTCTGCCTCGTGATTTGTTGGGAGAGTTGTCTGTCATGTCTGCCTCGTGATTTGTTGGGAGAGTTGTCTGCCTCGTGATTTGTTGGGAGAGTTGTCTGCCTCATTTGTCTGCCTCGTGATTTGTTGGGAGAGTTGTCTGCCTCGCATGTCTGCCTCGTGATTTGTTGGGAGAGTTGTCTGTCATGTCTGCCTCGTGATTTGTTGGGAGAGTTGTCTGTCATGTCTGCCTCGTGATTTGTTGGGAGAGTTGTCTGCCTCGTGATTTGTCTGCATGTCTGCGTGATTTGTGATTTGTTGGGAGAGTTGTCTGCCTCATGTCTGCCTCGTGATTTGTTGGGAGAGTTGTCTGTCATGTCTGCCTCGTGATTTGTTGGGAGAGTTGTCTGCGTGTTTGTCTGGGAGAGTTGTCTGCCTCGTGATTTGTTGGGAGAGTTGTCTGCTCATGTGTTTGTCATGTCTGCCTCGTGATTTGTTGGGAGAGTTGTCTGCCTCATGTCTGGGAGAGTTGTTGGTCTGATTTGTTGGGAGAGTGTCTGCCTCGTGATTTGTTGGGAGAGTTGTCTGCCTCATTTGTCTTGTCTCGTGATTTGTTGGGAGAGCTGTCTGTCATGTCTGCCTCGTGATTTGTTGGGAGAGTTGTCTGGCACGTCTGCCTCGTGATTTGTTGGGAGAGTTGTCTGGCATGTCTGCCTCGTGATTTGTTGGGAGAGTTGTCTGGCATGTCTGTCTGTTTGTTGGGAGAGTTGTCTGTCATATCTGCCTGATTTGTTGGGAGAGTTGTCTGGCATGTCTGTCTGTCATTTGTTGGGAGAATTGTCTGCAGAGTGTCTGCCTCGTGATTTGTTTGTCTGGGAGAGAGTTGTCTGGCATGTCTGCGTCGTGATTTGTTGGGAGAGTTGTCTGGCATGTCTGTCGTGTTGCCTCGTGATTTGTTGGGAGAGTTGTCTGCCATGTCATGTCTGCCTCGTGATTTGTTGGGAGAGTTGTCTATCATGTCTGGGTCATGTCTGCCTCGTGATTTGTTGGGAGAGTTGTCTATCATGTCTGTCTGTCATGTCTGCCTCGTGATTTGTTGGGAGAGTTCTGTCGTCGCCTGATTTGTTGGGAGAGTTGTCTGGCATGTCTGCCTCGTGATTTGTTGGGAGAGTTGTCTGCCTCGTGATTTGTCTGCCTCGTGATTTGTTGGGAGAGTTGTCTGCCTCATTTGTCTGCCTCGTGATTTGTTGGGAGAGTTGTCTGGCATGTCTGCCTCGTGATTTGTTGGGAGAGTTGTCTGGATGTTGTCTGGCATGTCTGCCTCGTGATTTGTTGGGAGAGTTGTCTGTCTGTCATTTGTTGGGATCTGCCTCGTGATTTGTTGGGAGAGTTGTCTGCCTCGTCATGTCTGCCTCGTGATTTGTTGGGAGAGCTGTCTGCCTCGTGATTTGTCTGCCTCGTGATTTGTTGGGAGAGTTGTCTGCCTCTGATTTGTTGGGAGAGTTGTCTGCCTGCCTCGTGATTTGTTGGGAGAGTTGTCTGGCATGTCTGCCTCGTGATTTGTTGGGAGAGTTGTCTGTCATTTGTCTGGCATGTCTGCCTGCCTCGTGATTTGTTGGGAGAGTTGTCTATCTGTCTGTCATGTCTGCCTCGTGATTTGTTGGGAGAGTTGTCTGTCTGCATTTGTCTGCCTGTCGTGATTTGTTGGGAGAGTTGTCTGTCATGTCTGCCTCGTGATTTGTTGGGAGAGTTGTCTGTCATGTCTGCCTCGTGATTTGTTGGGAGAGTTGTCTGGCACGTCTGCCTCGTGATTTGTTGGGAGAGTTGTCTGGCACGTCTGCCTCGTGATTTGTTGGGAGAGTTGTCTGGCATGTCTGCCTCGTGATTTGTTGGGAGAGTTGTCTGTCATATCTGCCTCGTGATTTGTTGGGAGAGTTGTCTGTCATGTCTGCCTCGTGATTTGTTGGGAGAGTTGTCTGTCATGTCTGCCTCGTGATTTGTTGGGAGAGTTGTCTGCCTCGTGATTTGTTGGGAGAGTTGTCTGGCATGTCTGCGTCGTGATTTGTTGGGAGAGTTGTCTGGCATGTCTGCCTCGTGATTTGTTGGGAGAGTTGTCTGTCTGCCTCGTGATTTGTTGGGAGAGTTGTCTGTCATGTCTGCCTCGTGATTTGTTGGGAGAGTTGTCTGGCATGTCTGCCTCGTGATTTGTTGGGAGAGTTGTCTGGCATGTCTGCCTCGTGATTTGTTGGGAGAGTTGTCTGTCATGTCTGCCTCGTGATTTGTTGGGAGAGTTGTCTGGCATGTCTGCCTCGTGATTTGTTGGGAGAGTTGTCTGTCATGTCTGCCTCGTGATTTGTTGGGAGAGTTGTCTGGCATGTCTGCCTCGTGATTTGTTGGGAGAGTTGTCTGTCTGTCATTTGTCTGCATGTCTGCCTCGTGATTTGTTGGGAGAGTTGTCTGTCATGTCTGCCTCGTGATTTGTTGGGAGAGTTGTCTGTCATGTCTGCCTCGTGATTTGTTGGGAGAGTTGTCATGTCTGCCTCGTGATTTGTTGGGAGAGTTGTCTATCATGTCTGCCTCGTGATTTGTTGGGAGAGTTGTCTGTCATGTCTGCCTCGTGATTTGTTGGGAGAGTTGTCTGCCTCGTGATTTGCTGGGAGAGTTGTCTGCCTCGTGATTTGTTGGGAGAGTTGTCTGCCTCGTGATTTGTTGGGAGAGCTGTCTGCCTGCCTCGTGATTTGTTGGGAGAGTTGTCTGTCATGTCTGTCTGTCATGTCTGCCTCGTGATTTGTTGGGAGAGTTGTCTGTCATGTCTGTCTGTCATGTCTGCCTCGTGATTTGTTGGGAGAGTTGTCTGCCTCGTGATTTGTTGGGAGTTGTCTGCCTCGTGATTTGTTGGGAGAGTTGTCTGCCTCGTGGGATTTGTTGGGAGAGTTGTCTGTCTCTGCCTCGTGATTTGTTGGGAGAGTTGTCTGTCATGTCTGCCTCGTGATTTGTTGGGAGAGTTGTCTGAGTTTGTTGGGAGAGTTGTCTGTCATGTCTGCCTTGTGATTTGTTGGGAGAGTTGTCTGTCTCGTGATTTGTTGGGAGAGCTGTCTGCCTCGTGATTTGTTGGGAGAGTTGTCTGCCTCGTGATTTGTTGGGAGAGCTGTCTGCCTCGTGATTTGTTGGGAGAGTTGTCTGTCATGTCTGTCTGTCATGTCTGCCTCGTGATTTGTTGGGAGAGTTGTCTGTCATGTCTGTCTGTCATGTCTGTGATTTGTTGGGAGAGTTGTCTGTCTCGTGATTTGTTGGGAGAGCTGTCTGCCTCGTGATTTGTTGGGAGAGCTGTCTGCCTCGTGATTTGTTGGGAGAGTTGTCTGCCTCGTGATTTGTTGGGAGAGTTGTCTGCCTCGTGATTTGTTGGGAGAGCTGTCTGTCATGAAGAGAACCCACCGTTGTTTTCCCTTTGTGGTCATGTGAAACCAGATCCTAGTCACTGCTGTGTGTGTGTGTGTGTGTGTGTGTGTGTGTGTGTGTGTGTGTGTGTGTGTGTGTGTGTGTGTGTGTGTGTGTGTGTGTGTGTGTGTGTGTGTGTACCTACTCTTCAAACACATCCTCCGTATCCATCCTCCTGTAGTACTTGGCCAGTTTGACTGACAGGATGATGCTGGGAACCAGGAACACACAGCAACCACCCAGACCGAACCAGAACGTGTTCTAGAACACAGAGATATATAACATTAACCCAGACCGAACCAGAACGTGTTCTAGAACACAGAGATATATAACATTAACCCAGACCGAACCAGAACGTGTTCTAGAACACAGAGATATATAACATTAACCCAGACCGAACCAGAACGTGTTCTAGAACACAGAGATATATAACATTAACTCAGACCGAACCAGAACGTGTTCTAGAACACAGAGATATATAACATTAACCCAGACCGAACCAGAACGTGTTCTAGAACACACAGCAACCACCCAGACCGAACCAGAACGTGTTCTAGAACACAGAGATATATAACATTAACCCAGACCGAACCAGAACGTGTTCTAGAACACACAGCAACCACCCAGACCGAACCAGAACGTGTTCTAGAACACAGAGATATATAACATTAACTCAGACCGAACACACACAGCACATACCGACAAACACACACAGCACATACCGACAAACACACACAGCACATACCGACACACACACAGCACATACCGACAAACACACACAGCACATACCGACAAACACACACAGCACATACCGACAAACACACACAGCACATACCGACAAACACACACAGCACATACCGACAAACACACACAGCACATACCGACAAACACACACAGCACATACCGACACACACACAAACACCGACACACACACACAGCACATACCGACAAACACACACAGCACATACCGACACACACACAAACACCGACACACACACACAGCACATACCGACAAACACACACAGCACATACCGACAAACACACAAACACAGACAGCACACACACAGCACATACCGACAAACACACAAACACAGACAGCACACACACAGCACATACCGACAAACACAGACAGCACACACAAACAGCACACACTGACACACACAGACACACACCGACAGCTCCTGTGTATCTTACCACTGAGTCGACTATGAAGCTGCAGGCAACGATCTCCATGGAGTCAATGAGGTTAGTGATGGGCTTACACTGAGACACCTCCCCTGTCAGCTAGGATACATTACATTATGGAGGAGAGGTTACTGATGGGCTGACACTGAGACACCTCCCCTGTCAGCTAGGATACATTACATTATGGAGGAGAGGTTAGTGATGGGCTGACACTGAGACACCTCCCCTGTCAGCTAGGATACATTACATTATGGAGGAGAGGTTAGTGATGGGCTGACACTGAGACACCTCCCCTGTCAGCTAGGATACATTACATTATGGAGGAGAGGTTAGTGATGGGCAGCTGACACTGGAGACACCTCCCCCTGTCAGCTAGGATTACATTATGGAGGAGAGGTTAGTGATGGGCTGACACTGAGACACCTCCCTGTCAGCTAGGATACATTACATTATGGAGGAGAGGTTAGTGATGGGCTGACACTGAGACACCTCCCCTGTCAGCTAGGATACATTACATTATGGAGGAGAGGTTACTGATGGGCTGACACTGAGACACCTCACCTGTCAGCTAGGATACATTACATTATGGAGGAGAGGTTAGTGATGGGCTGACACTGAGACCTCTCCCTGTCAGCTAGGATACATTACATTATGGAGGAGAGGTTAGTGATGGGCTGACACTGAGACACCTCCCCTGTCAGCTAGGATACATTACATTATGGAGGAGAGGTTACTGATGGGCTGACACTGAGACACCTCCCCTGTCAGCTAGGATACATTACATTATGGAGGAGAGGTTAGTGATGGGCTGACACTGAGACACCTCCCCTGTCAGCTAGGACACATTACATTATGGAGGAGAGGTTACTGATGGGCTGACACTGAGACACCTCCCAGCTGTCAGCTAGACACCTCCCCTGTCAGCACATTACATTATGGAGGAGAGGTTACTGATGGGCTGACACTGAGACACCTCCCTGTCAGCTAGGATACATTACATTATGGAGGAGAGGTTACTGATGGGCTGACACTGAGACACCTCCCCTGTCAGCTAGAGACACCTACATTACATTATGGAGGAGAGGTTACTGATGGGCTGACACTGAGACACCTCCCCTGTCAGCTAGGATACATTACATTATGGAGGAGAGGTTACTGATGGGCTGACACTGAGACACCTCCCAGCTGTCAGCTAGGATACATTACATTATGGAGGAGAGGTTACTGATGGGCTGACACTGAGACACCTCCCCTGTCAGCTAGGGGCTGATACATTACATTATGGAGGAGAGGTTAGTGATGGGCTGACACTGAGACACCTCCCCTGTCAGCTAGGATACATTACATTATGGAGGAGAGGTTACTGATGGGCTGACACTGAGACACCTCCCTGTCAGCTAGGACACATTTCATTATGGAGGAGAGGTTAGGACTGGAGGGACTGGAGGAGAGGTACAGATCTAGCTAAACAGAACAATATTGTACAGAATAATATTAGAGATAATTATTTATTTCAGCATTTATTTTCTTTCATCACATTCCCAGTGGTTCAGAGGTTTACATACACTCAATTAGTATTTGGTAGCATTGCCTTTAAATTGTTTAATTTGGGTCAAATGTTTTGGGTAGCCTTCCACAAGCTTCCCACAATAAGTTGGGTGAATTTTGGCCCATTCCCCTGACAGAGCTGGTGTAACTGAGTCAGGTTTGTAGGCCTCCTTGCTCAAACACGCTTTTTCAGTTCTGCCCACAGATGTTCTATTCTCTCTACTATTATTCTGACATTTCATATTCTTATAATAAAGTGGTGATCCTAACTGACCTAAACCAGGGAATTTTTACTAGGATTAAATGTCAGGAATTTAAATGTATATATATATATACACACTAGCATTCAAAAGTTTGGGGTCACTTAGAAACATCCTTGTTTTTGAAAGATTAACATTAAACATTAAATTGATCAGCAATACAGTGTAGACATTGTTAATGTTGTAAATGACTATTGTAGCTGGAAACGGCTGATGTTTAATCGAATATCTACATAGGAGTACAGAGGCCCATTATCAGCAACCATCACTCCTGTGTTCCACTGCCTTCTAGTGACCCCTGAACTTCAGAACGGCAGTATATAACTCTAACTTGATAACTTACAGAGTTTTTGACCCAGTCTGTGTACTGTCTGAAGTATCCAACCAGGCTCTGCATGTAGACATCTCTCTCCTGCAGGACAACGAGAGGTTGTTTAGAGTGTCTGTCTGTCTCTGTCTGTCTGTCTGTCTGTCTGTCTGTCTGTCTGTCCGTCCGTCCGTCCGTCCGTCCGTCCGTCCGTAGTGCCCTGTTTAACCACGCGTGAAGCGTTGTGTCTGTCCGTCTGTCTGTCTGTCTGTCCGTAGTGAAGCATTGTGTCTGTCCGTCCGTCCGTCCGTCCGTCCGTAGTGCGTTTACCTGTTTAACCACGCGTGAAGCGTTGTGTGTGATGAGGTACTCTGCTTCGTCGATGGCACTAAGGACGTTAGTCACCTTCACCTGAGAGAGACAGGTGAGTTAGGGTGTGTGTGCGTGCTTGCTTGCGTGTGTGTGTGTGTGTGTGTATGTGTGTGCGTGGGTGTGTGTGTGAGTGTGTGTGTCCTCACAGGTAGTTCCTCAGCTGTCCTCTGCAGTAGCCGGATGCTCTGGCTGAGGGTGCTCTGGAAGAGAGGAGGAGGCCATGTTTCAGATAGGTCTAGTTACTGAAGAGGGCCATGTTTCAGATAGGTCTAGTTACTGAAGAGGGCCATGTTTCAGATAGGTCTAGTTACTGAAGAGGGCCATGTTTCAGATAGGTCTAGTTACTGAAGAGGGCCGTGTTTCAGATAGGTCTAGTTACTGAAGAGGGCCATGTTTCAGATAGGTCTAGTTACTGAAGAGGGTCATGTTTCAGATAGGTCTAGTTACTGAAGAGGGCCATGTTTCAGATAGGTCTAGTTACTGAAGAGGGCCATGTTTCAGATAGGTCTAGTTACTGAAGAGGGCCATGTTTCAGATAGGTCTAGTTACTGAAGAGGGCCATGTTTCAGATAGGTCTAGTTACTGAAGAGGGCCATGTTTCAGATAGGTCTAGTTACTGAAGAGGGCCATGTTTCAGATAGGTCTAGTTACTGAAGAGGGTCATGTTTCAGATAGGTCTAGTTACTGAAGAGGACCGTGTTTCAGATAGGTCTAGTTACTGAAGAGGGCCGTGTTTCAGATAGGTCTAGTTACTGAAGAGGACCATGTTTCAGATAGGTCTAGTTACTGAAGAGGGCCATGTTTCAGATAGGTCTAGTTACTGAAGAGGGCCATGTTTCAGATAGGTCTAGTTACTGAAGAGGGTCATGTTTCAGATAGGTCTAGTTACTGAAGAGGGTCATGTTTCAGATAGGTCTAGTTACTGAAGAGGGCCGTGTTTCAGATAGGTCTAGTTACTGAAGAGGGCCATGTTTCAGATAGGTCTAGTTACTGAAGAGGGCCATGTTTCATTCACCCATTCCCGAGTACCACAGAGTATTACAACACACACCGAGTACCACAGAGTATTACAACACACACCGAGTACCACAGAGTATTACAACACACACCGAGTACCACAGAGTATTACAACACACACCGAGTACCACAGAGTATTATAACACACACCGAGTACCACAGAGTATTACAACACACACCGAGTACCACAGAGTATCACAACACACACCGAGTACCACAGAGTATCACAACACACACCGAGTACCACAGAGTATCACAACACACACCAAGTACCACAGAGTATTACAACACACACCAAGTACCACAGAGTATTACAACACAAATACACAACACTGTTCAGAACAACACCATTATTGAATGAGTAGGTGTGTCCAAACCGTTGACTGGTATATACACACACACAGAAAGTACACCCTTGACTGGTATATATACACACACAGAAAGTACACCCCTTGACTGGTATATACACACACACAGAAAGTACACCCCTTGACTGGTATATACACACACACAGAAAGTATACCCCTTGACTGGTATATACACACACACAGAAAGTACACCCCTTGACTTATTTTATATTTAGTTGTCTTACAATTTAAATTCAAAATGGATTAAATAGACGTTTTATTCTCACCCATCGATACACAAAACCCCATAATGACACATTGAAAACATGTTTTGAGAAATGTTAGAACATTTATTGAAAATGAAATACAGAAATATCTAATGTACATTAGTATTCACACCCCTGAGTCAATACTTAGTAGAAGCACCTCTGGCAGTGATTACAGTTTTCTGGTTGAGTCTCGAAGAGAGATTACAGCTGGGAGTCTTTATGGGTGAGTCTCTAAGAGTGATTACAGCTGGGAGTCTTTCTGGGTAAGTCTCTAAGAGTGATTACAGCTGAGAGTCTTTCTGGGTAAGTCTCTAAGAGTGATTACAGCTGGGAGTCTTTCAGGGTAAGTCTCTAAGAGTGATTACAGCTGTGAGTCTTTCTGGGTAAGTCTCTAAGAGTGATTACAGCTGTGAGTCTCTCTGGGTAAGTCTCTAAGAGTGATCACAGCTGTTAGTCTTTCTGGGTAAGTCTCTAAGAGTGATTACAGCTGGGAGTCTTTCTGGGTAAGTCTCTAAGAGTGATCACAGCTGTTAGTCTTTCTGGGTAAGTCTCTAAGAGTGATTACAGCTGTGAGTCTTTCTGGGTAAGTCTCTAAGAGTGATTACAGCTGGGAGTCTTTATGGGTAAGTCTCTAAGAGTGATTACAGCTGGGAGTCTTTCTGGGTAAGTCTCTAAGAGTGATTACAGCTGGGAGTCTTTATGGATAAGTCTCTAAGAGTGATTACAGCTGTGAGTCTTTCTGGATAAGTCTCTAAGAGTGATTACAGCTGGGAGTCTTTCTGGATAAGTCTCTAAGAGTGATTACAGCTGGGAGTCTTTCTGGGTAAGTCTCTAAGAGTGATTACAGCTGGGAGTCTTTCTGGGTAAGTCTCTAAGAGTGATTACAGCTGTGAGTCTTTCTGGGTAAGTCTCTAAGAGTGATTACAGCTGTGAGTCTCTCTGGGTAAGTCTCTAAGAGTGATCACAGCTGTTAGTCTTTCTGGGTAAGTCTCTAAGAGTGATTACAGCTGGGAGTCTTTCTGGGTAAGTCTCTAAGAGTGATCACAGCTGTTAGTCTTTCTGGGTAAGTCTCTAAGAGTGATTACAGCTGTGAGTCTTTCTGGGTAAGTCTCTAAGAGTGATTACAGATGGGAGTCTTTATGGGTAAGTCTCTAAGAGTGATTACAGCTGTGAGTCTTTCTGGATAAGTCTCTAAGAGTGATTACAGCTGGGAGTCTTTATGGGTAAGTATCTACGAGTGATTACAGCTGGGAGTCTTTCTGGGTAAGTCTCTAAGAGTGATTACAGCTGGGAGTCTTTATGGATAAGTCTCTAAGAGTGATTACAGCTGTGAGTCTTTCTGGATAAGTCTCTAAGAGTGATTACAGCTGGGAGTCTTTCTGGATAAGTCTCTAAGAGTGATTACAGCTGGGAGTCTTTCTGGGTAAGTCTCTAAGAGTGATTACAGCTGTGAGTCTTTCTGGATAAGTCTCTAAGAGTGATTACAGCTGGGAGTCTTTCTGGGTACGTCTCTAAGAGTGATTACAGCTGTTAGTCTTTCTGGGTAAGTCTCTAAGAGTGATTGCAGCTGGGAGTCTTTCTGGATAAGTCTCTAAGAGTGATTACAGCTGGGGGTCTTTCTGGGTAAGTCGCTAAGAGTGATTACAGCTGGGAGTCTTTCTGGATAAGTCTCTAAGAGTGATTACAGCTGGGAGTCTTTCTGGATAAGTCTCTAAGAGTGATTACTGCTGGGAGTCTTTCTGGATAAGTCTCTAAGAGTGATTACAGCTGGGAGTCTTTCTGGATAAGTCTCTAAGAGTGATTACAGCTGGGAGTCTTTCTGGGTAAGTCTCTAAGAGTGATTACAGCTGGGAGTCTTTCTGGATAAGTCTCTAAGAGTGATTACAGCTGGGAGTCTTTCTGGATAAGTCTCTAAGAGTGATTACAGCCGTGAGTCTTTCTGGGTAAGTCTCTAAGAGTGATTACAGCTGTGAGTCTTTATGGGTAAGTCTCTAAGAGTGATTACAGCTGGGAGTCTTTCTGGATAAGTCTCTAAGAGTGATTACAGCTGGGAGTCTTTCTGGATAAGTCTCTAAGAGTGATTACAGCTGGGAGTCTTTCTGGATAAGTCTCTAAGAGTGATTACAGCTGGGAGTCTTTCTGGATAAGTCTCTAAGAGTGATTACAGCTGGGAGACTTTCTGGGTAAGTCTCTAAGAGTGATTACAGCTGGGAGTCTTTCTGGATAAGTCTCTAAGAGTGATTACAGCTGGGAGTCTTTCTGGATAAGTCTCTAAGAGTGATTACAGCTGGGAGTCTTTCTGGATAAGTCTCTAAGAGTGATTACAGCTGGGAGTCTTTCTGGATAAGTCTCTAAGAGTGATTACAGCTGGGAGTCTTTCTGGGTAAGTCTCTAAGAGTGATTACAGCTGTGAGTCTTTCTGTATAAGTCTCTAAGAGTGATTACAGCTGTGAGTCTTTATGGATAAGTCTCTAAGAGTGATTACAGCTGTGAGTCTTTATGGATAAGTCTCTAAGAGTGATCACAGCTGGGAGTCTTTCTGGATAAGTCTCTAAGAGTGATTACAGCTGGGAGTCTTTCTGGATAAGTCTCTAAGAGTGATTACAGCTGGGAGTCTTTCTGGATAAGTCTCTAAGAGTGATTACAGCTGTGAGTCTTTCTGGATAAGTCTCTAAGAGTGATCACAGCTGGGAGTCTTTCTGGATAAGTCTCTAAGAGTGATTACAGCTGTGAGTCTTTATGGATAAGTCTCTAAGAGTGATTACAGCTGGGAGTCTTTATGCATAAGTCTCTAAGAGTGATTACAGCTGGGAGTCTTTCTGGATAAGTCTCTAAGAGTGATTACAGCTGGGAGTCTTTATGGATCAGTCTCTAAGAGTGATTACAGCTGGGAGTCTTTCTGGATAAGTCTCTAAGAGTGATTACAGCTGGGAGTCTTTCTGGGTAAGTCTCTAAAGGTGATTACAGCTGTTAGTCTTTCTGGGTAAGTCTCTAAAGGTGATTACAGCTGGGAGTCTTTCTGGATAAGTCTCTAAGCTCTTTCCACACCTGGATTGTGCAACGTTTGCCCATTGTTCTTTAAAATATTCTTCAAGCTCATTGGTTGTTGATCGTTGCTTGACAACCATGTTCAGGCTTTTATCCTGAAAAACTCCCTCATCGTTAACAATTACAAGCATACTCATAACATGATGCAGCCACCACTATGCTTGAAAATATTGGTTGTCCAGGATCTTTTCACAGATGTTCAGGTAGATTTAAGTCAAGAGTGTAACTATTGTTGCCACAAGGCACTAAAGTCATACTGAAAACATGCACCCCGTTGGCAACAAGACACTAAAGTAATACTCCAAAACATGCATCCTGTTTGCAACAAGGCACTAAAGTAATACTGAAAACATGCATCCTGTTTGCCAACATTCCACTAGATGTTGGAACATTGCTGCTATAACAGCCTCCACTCTTCTGGGAAGGCTTTCCACTAGATGTTGGAACATTGCTGCTATAACAGCCTCCACTCTTCTGGGAAGGCTTTCCACTAGATGTTGGAACATTGCTGCTATAACAGCCTCCACTCTTCTGGGAAGGCTTTCCACTAGATGTTGGAACATTGCTGCTATAACAGCCTCCACTCTTCTGGGAAGACTTTCCACTAGATGTTGGAACATTGCTGCTATAACAGCCTCCACTCTTCTGGGAAGGCTTTCCACTAGATGTTGGAACATTGCTGCTATAACAGCCTCCACTCTTCTGGGAAGGCTTTCCACTAGATGTTGGAACATTGCTGCTATAACAGCCTCCACTCTTCTGGGAAGGCTTTCCACTAGATGATGGAACATTGCTGCTATAACAGCCTCCACTCTTCTGGGAAGGCTTTCCACTAGATGATGGAACATTTCTGCTATAACAGCCTCCACTCTTCTGGGAAGGCTTTCCACTAGATGATGGAACATTGCTGCTATAACAGCCTCCACTCTTCTGGGAAGGCTTTCCACTAGATGTTGGAACATTGCTGCAGGGACTTGCTTCCATTCGGCCACAAGAGCGTTAGTGAGGTTGGGCGATTCGGCCTGGGTCACAGTCGGGGTTCCAATTCATCCCAAATTCGCTCGATGGGGTTGAGGTCAGGGCATCGTGCAAGCCAGTCAAGTTCTTCCACACCGATCTCGGCAAATCATTTCTGTATGGACCTCACTTTGTGCACTGGAGCATTGTCATGCTGAAACAGGAAAGGTCCTTCCCCAAACTGTTACCACAAAGTTGGGAGAACAGAATCATCTAGAATGTCATTGTATGCTGTAGCGTTAAGATTTCCCTTCACTGGAACTGAGGGGCCCGAACCATGAAAAGCAGCCTATCACCATTATTCCTCCTCCACCAAACTTTACAGTTGGCACTATGCATTGGGGCAGGTATCGTTCTCCATGTATCCGCCAAACCCAGATTCGTCCGTCAAACTGCCAGATGTTGAAGCGTGATTCATCACTCCAGAGAACGTGTTTCCACTGCTCCAGAGTCCCAATGGCCGTGAACTTTACACCACTCCAGACGACGCTTTTTCTGGCATCGCGCACAGTGATCTTAGGCTTGTGTGCCGCTGCTCGGCCACGGAAACCCATTTCATGAAGCTCCCGAGGAACAGTTGTTGTGCTGACGTTGCCTCCAGTGTGGATCTCGGTAGTGGCGTTGTTCAGCACTCTGCTGATCCGTTCTGTGAGCTTGTGTGGCCTACCACTTTGCGGCTTAGCCGTTGTTGCTCCTAGACGTTTCCACATCACAATAATGAACATTCTACTGACAGTTTTCGTCTATGCATGGTTGGGTGCGCAATTTTATACACCTGTCAGCAACGGATTGAAATAGCCAAATCCACTAGTTTGACGGGGTGTCCACATACTTTTGTATATATATATATATATATAGTGTAATTGTATGTGTGGGGTACAGAGATGAGGTAGTCATTCCAAAACCATGTTAAACACTATTATCGTACACAGACTGGGTCTATGCAACTTATTATGTGACTTGTTCAGCACATTTTTACTCCTGAACTTATTAAGGCCAGAACAACAAAGGGTTTGAATACTTATCGACTCAAGACGTTTCAGCTTTTCATTTGTAATTACTTTTGTAAACATTTTGAAAAAACAACAACATTATTCCACTTGGATATTATGGGCTATTGTGTCACTGATACAACATCTAAATGTTAAAATCCATTTTAAATTCAGGCTGCAACACAACAGCAAAGTCAAGGGGTAGTTTCTGAAGCTCTGTGTAGAAATATACACAAACTACACACAGACACCAAGCTTACCCGCGCTCGGACAAATTTCTGGGCCACCATTTATATGTGAATATTAGTGAGAAAGAAAGACAAGGAGAGAAGCCGAGGGAGGGAGAGAAGAAATGAGAGAGAGAGAGAGAGAGAGGGGAGGGAGGGAGGGAGGGAGGGAGGGAGGGAGGGAGGGAGGGAGGGAGGGAGGGAGGGGGAGGGAGGGAGGGAGAGAGGGAGAGAGAACAGCAGGAACGTTGAGGAAGAACAGAAATCAGTCAAGCTGTCTCTTACCAGGTAATTGGGAGAAAGACTGTTTACATGTGAGTGTGTATATGTGAGTACGTGTGTGTGTGTGTATGTGAGTACGTGTGTGTGTGTATGTGAGTGTGTGTATGTGAGTGTGTATATGTGAGTACGTGTGTGTGTGTATGTGAGTGTGTGTATGTGAGTGTGTATATGTGAGTACGTGTGAGTGTGTATATGTGAGTGTGTATATGTGAGTACGTGTGTGTGTGTATGTGAGTGTGTATATGTGAGTACGTGTGTGTGTGTATGTGAGTGTGTATATGTGAGTACGTGTGTGTGTGTATGTGAGTGTGTATATGTGAGTACGTGTGTGTGTATGTGAGTGTGTATATGTGAGTACGTGTGTGTGTGTATGTGAGTGTGTATATGTGAGTACGTGTGTGTGTGTATGTGAGTGTGTATATGTGAGTACGTGTGTGTGTGTATGTGAGTGTGTATATGTGAGTACGTGTGTGTGTGTATGTGAGTGTGTATATGTGAGTACGTGTGTGTGTATGTGAGTGTGTATATGTGAGTACGTGTGTGTGTGTATGTGAGTGTGTATATGTGAGTACGTGTGTGTGTATGTGAGTGTGTATATGTGAGTACGTGTGTGTGTGTATGTGAGTGTGTATATGTGAGTACGTGTGTGTGTGTATGTGAGTGTGTATATGTGAGTACGTGTGTGTGTGTATGTGAGTGTGTATATGTGAGTACGTGTGTGTGTGTATGTGAGTGTGTATATGTGAGTACGTGTGTGTGTATGTGAGTGTGTATATGTGAGTACGTGTGTATGTGTATATGTGAGTACGTGTGTGTGTATGTGAGTGTGTATATGTGAGTACGTGTGTGTGTATGTGAGTGTGTATATGTGAGTACGTGTGTGTGTGTATGTGAGTGTGTATATGTGAGTACGTGTGTGTGTGTATGTGAGTGTGTATATGTGAGTACGTGTGTATGTGAGTGTGTGTATGTGAGTATGTGTGTGTGTGTATATGTGAGTACGTGTATGTGTGTTTGTGTGAGTGTGTATATGTGAGTATGTGTGTGTGTGTATGTGAGTGTGTATATGTGAGTACGTGTGTGTGTGTTTGTGTGAGTGTGTATATGTGAGTACGTGTGTGTGTGTATGTGAGTGTGTATATGTGAGTACGTGTGTGTGTGAGTACGTGTGTGTGTGTATGTGAGTGTGTATATGTGAGTACGTGTATATGTGAGTACGTGTGTATGTGAGTACGTGTGTATGTGAGTGTGTATATGTGAGTACGTGTGTGTGTGTGTATGTGAGTGTGTATATGTGAGTATGTGTGTGTGTATGTGAGTGTGTGTATGTGAGTGCGCGTCGGGGTGTGTGGGTTTACCATGGCCTGCTCCATAGGGTGATTGTGTATATGTGAGTACGTGTGTGTGTGAGTGCGCGTCGGGGTGTGTGGGTTTACCATGGCCTGCTCCATAGGGTGAGTGTGTATATGAGTGCGCGTCGGGGTGTGTGGGTTTACCATGGCCTGCTCCATAGGGTGAGTGTGTATGTGAGTGTGTATATGTGAGTACGTGTGTATGTGAGTGTGTAGTGTGTGGGTTTACCATGGCCTGCTCCATAGGGTGAGTGTGTATATGTGAGTACGTGTGTATATGAGTGTGTAGTGTGTGGGTTTACCATGGCCTGCTCCATAGGGTGAGTGTGTGTGTGAGTGCGCGTCGGGGTGTGTGGGTTTACCATGGCCTGCTCCATAGGGTGAGTGTGTATATGTGAGTACGTGTGTATGTGAGTGCGCGTCGGGGTGTGTGGGTTTACCATGGCCTGCTCCATAGGGTGAGTGTGTATATATGAGTGCGCGTCCGGGGTGTGGGGTTTACCATGGCCTGCTCCATAGGGACGACCTGTTCTTTGTGGATCTGTCGTATGCTGCTGGCATGACCCTTCAAAGCATTCTCTAGAGCTCCCCGCGGCTACACACAAACACACAGGACGTAGTAGCATTAGCATGTAGCCTCACCATATCCATATTAACACACAGGACGTAGCATTAGCATTTAGCCTCACCATATCAATATTAACACACAAGACGTAGCATTAACATTTAGCCTCACCATATCCATATTAACACAGGACGTAGCATTAGCATTTAGCCTCACCATATCCATATTAACACACAGGACGTAGCATTAGCATTTAGCCTCACCATATCCATATTAACGCACAAGATGTAGCATTAGCATTTAGCCTCACCATATCCATATTAACACACAGGACATAGCGTTAGCATTTAGCCTCACCATATCCATATTAACACACAGGATGTAGCATTAGCATTTAGCCTCACCATATCCATATTAACACACAAGACGTAGCATTAGCATTTAGCCTCACCATATCCATATTAACACACAAGATGTAGCATTAGCATTTAGCCTCACCATCTCATATTCACACACATTAGCATTTAGCCTCACCATATCAATATTCACACACAGCATTAGCATTTAGCCTCACCATATCCATATTAACACACAGCATTAGCATTTAGCCTCACCATCTCATCCACACAGCATATTACCGTACAACAGCATTAGCATTTAGCCTCACCAAATTATTAACACACAGGACGTAGCATTAGCATTTAGCCTCACCATATCAATATTCACACACAGCATTAGCATTTAGCCTCACGTATCAATATTCACACACAGCATTAGCATTTAGCCTCACTGTATCAATATTCACACACAGGACGTAGCATTAGCATTTAGCCTCACCATATCCATATTAACACACAAGATGTAGCATTAGCATTTAGCCTCACCATCTCAATATTCACACACAGCATTAGCATTTACCCTCACCGTATCAATATTCACACACAGCATTAGCATTTAGCCTCACCATATCAATATTCACACACAGGACGTAGCATTAGCATTTAGCCTCACCGTATCAATATTCACACACAGCATTAGCATTTAGCCTCACCATATCAATATTCACACACAGGACGTAACATTAGCATTTAGCCTCACCGTATCAATATTCACACACAGCATTAGCATTTAGCCTCACCATATCAATATTCACACACAGGACGTAGCATTAGCATTTAGCCTCACCATATCAATATTCACACACAGCATTAGCATTTAGCCTCACCATATCAATATTCACACACAGGACGTATCATTAGCATTTAGCCTCACCATATCAATATTCACACACAGGACGTAGCATTAGCATTTAGCCTCACCATATCAATATTCATTTGGAGGCCTATATCATGTTACAGGGTCTATATCATGTTACAGGGTCTATATCTATATCTAGGGGTAAGATCTAGGGGTTAGGGTCCAGGGGTTAGGGTCTAGGGCGTAGG
>NW_026278234.1:0-13360 GCF_023373465.1 Oncorhynchus keta | reverse complement strand
CTGACATTAACCCTGAACATTAACCTGACATTAACCTGATTAACCCTGACATTAACATTAACCTGACATTAACCTGACATTAACCTGACATTAACATTAACCTGACATTAACCTGACATTAACCCTGACATTAACCCTGACATTAACATTAACCCTGACATTAACATTAACCCTGACATTAACCTGACATTAGCCCTGACATTAACCTGACATTAACCTGACATTAACCCTGACATTAACATTAACCTGACATTAACATTAACCCTGACATTAACCCTGACATTAACCTGGCATTAACATTAACCCTGACATTAACATTAGCCCTGACATTAACCGATGTGCCTGACATTAACCTACATTGACATTAACCTATTAACCCTGACATTAACATTGACCTGACACTAGCATTAGCCTGACATTAACCTGACATTAACCTGACATTAACATTAACCTGACATTAACACTGACCTGACATTAACCTGACATTAACCTGACATTAACATTAACCCTGACATTAACAACCTGACATTAACCTGACATTAACCCTGACATTAACCCTGACATTAACCACGGCATTAACATTAACCTGACATTAACCTGATATTAACCCTGACATTAACATTAACCTGACATTAACATTAACCTGACATTAACCTGACATTAACCTGACATTAACATTAACCTGACATTAACCCTGACATTAACCCTGACATTAACCCTGATATTAACATTAACCCTGACATTAACATTAACCCTGACATTAACATTAACCCTGACATTAACCTGATATTAACCTGACATTAACCCTGACATTAACCCTGACATTAACATTAACCCTGACATTAACATTAACCCTGACATTAACCCTGATATTAACCCTGACATTAACCCTGACATTAACCCTGACATTAACCCTGACATTAACCCTGACATTAACCCTGATATTAACCCTGACATTAACATTAACACTGATATTAACCCTGACATTAACCCTGACATTAACCCTGACATTAACCCTGACATTAAACCTGACATTAACCCTGACATTAACCCTGACATTAACATTAACCCTGACATTAACCCTGATATTAACCCTGACATTAACCCTGACATTAACCCTGACATTAACCCTGACATTAACATTAACCCTGACATTAACATTAACCCTGACATTAACATTAACCCTGACATTAGCCTGACATTAACCTGACATTAACCCTGACATTAACATTAACCCTGACATTAACATTAACCCTGACATTAACCCTGACATTAACCCTGACATTAACCCTAACATTAACCCAGCATAACATTAACCCTGACATTAACATTAACCTGACATTAACCCTGACATTAACCCTGACATTAACCTAACATGACACTTAACATTAACCCTGACATTAACATTAACCTGACATTGACACATTAACCCTGACATTAACCTGACATTAACCTGATTAACCCTGACATTAACATTAACCTGACATTAACATTAACCCTGACATTAACCTGATATTAACCTGACATTAACCTGACATTAACCCTGACATTAACCCTGACATTAACCTGACATTAACCCTGACATTAACATTAACCCTGACATTAACCTGACATTAACCCTGACATTAACACTAACCTGACATTAACATTAACCCTGACATTAACCTGACATTAACCTGACATTAACATTAACCTGACATTAACCTGACATTAACCTGACATTAACCGCTGACATTAACCCTGACATTAACATTAACCTGACATTAACATTAACCTGACATTAACATTAACCTGACATTAACCCTGACATTAACCTGACATTAACCTGACATTAACATTAACCTGACATTAACATTAACCTGACATTAACCCTGACATTAACCCTGACATTAACCCTGACATTAACCCTGATGTAACCTGACATTAACCTGACATTAACCTGATATTAACCCTGACATTAACATTAACCTACTGACATTAACCCCTGACATTAACCCTGACGATTAACCCTGACATTAACCTGACGGTAACCCTGACATTAACCTGACATTAACCTGACATTAACATTAACCCTGACATTAACCCTGACATTAACTCCTGACATTAACCTGACATTAGCCTGACACTTAGCCTGACATTAACATTAACCCTGACATTAACCCTGAAACATTAACCCTGACATTAACATTAACCTGACATTAACCTGACATTAACCCTGACATAGCTAACTCTGACATTAGACCTGACATTAACGTGCAACCTGACATTAACCTACATTAACCTGACATTAACATTAACCCTGACATTAACCTGATACCCTGACATTAACCCTGACATTAACCTTGACATTAGCCTGACATTAGCCTGACGTTAACATTAACCTGACATTACATTAGCCTGACATTAGCCTGACATTAACATTAACCTGACATAACATTAACCCTGACATTAACCCTGATATTAACCTGACATTAACATTAACCCTGACATTAACATTAACCTGACTATTAACCTGACATTAACCCTGACATTAACCTGACATAACCCTGACATTAACACTAACCCTGACATTAACCCTGACATTAACATTAACCTGACATTAACCTGACATTAACCCTGACATTAACACTAGCTTGACATTAACATTAACCTGACATTAACCCTGACATTAAGCATTAACCCTGACATGTAACATTAGCCTGACATTAACCCCTGACATTAACCCTGACATTAGCTTGACATTAACCTGATTTAACCACTGATATTAACCTGACGCATTAACCCTGACATTAACCTTGACATTAACCCGACGGTAACATTAACCTGACATTAACAGGTTAACCTGACATTAACCTGACGTAGCGCCGACATTAACGTCAACCTGACTCATTGACCGACGATATTAACCCTGACATTAACATTAACCCTGACATTAACATTAACCCTGACATTAACCCTGATATTAACCCTGACATTAACCTGACATTAACCCTGACATTAACCTGATTGACATAACCTGACATTAACATTAACCCTGACATTAACCTGACATTAACCTGACATTATTAACCCTGACATTAACTCCTGAGGCTAGTAGCCTGACGCAATTCCTGACATTAACCCTGACATTAACATTAGCCTGACATTAACTACTGACATTAACCTGACATTAACCCTGACATTAACCTGACATTAGCCTGACATTAACACTAACCCTGACATTAACATTAACCCTGACTATTAACCTGATATTAGCCCGACATTACACATTAACCTGACACTAACCTGATATTAACCTGACATTAACTTAACCTTGACATTAACCTGACACTGACATTAACCCTGACATTAACCCTGACACTGACATTAACCTGACATTAGCATTAGCTGACATTAGCCACGGGCATTAACCTGACATTAACCAGTTAGCCTGACATTAACCTGACATTAGCCTGACATTAGCCCTGACAGTAGCATTAACCTGACATTAGCCTGACATTAACATTAACCTGACATTAACATTAGCCTGACATTAACCCTGACATTAGCCCTGACATTAACCTGACATTAACATTAACCCTGACATTAACGTAGCCTGACATTAACCTGACATTAGCCTGACATTAACCTAGCATTAACCCTGACCTAACATTAACCTGACATTAGCATTAACTGTTAACCCTGACATTAGACTGACATTAGCCTAACATTAGCCTGACATTAGCATTAACCTGCATTGACATTAACCTGACATTAACCTGACATGTAACGATTAACCTGACATTAACCCTGACATTAACCTGATATTAACCTGACATTAACATTAACCTGACATTAACATTAACCCTGACATTAACCCTGATATTAACCTGACATTAACCTGACATTAACCTGACATTAACCTGATATTAACCTGACATTAACATTAACCCTGACATTAACATTAACCCTGACATTAACCCTGATATTAACCCGACGTGACATTAACTGACATCTAACATTAACGCGTGACATTAACCCTGACATTAACCCTGACATTAACATTAACCCTGACATTAACCTGACATTAACCCTGACATTAACCTGATATTAGCCTGACATTACACCTGACATTAACCTGACATTAACCCTGACATTAACCTGACATTAGCCCTGACATTAACATTAGCCTGACATTAACCTGACGCCAACCTGACATTAGACCCTGACATTAACCTGACATTAACCCTGACATTAACATTAACCTATGACCATTAACCCTGATATTAACCTGACGTGGCATTAACCTGACATTAACCTGACATTAACCCGACGTAACCTGACGATTAACCTGACATTAACTATTAACCTGACATTACACATTAACCTGACATTAACCTGACTATTAACACAACTGACATTAGCCACGGGCATTAACATTAACCCTGACATTAACATTAACCTGACATTAGCCTGACATTAAACCTGCTTAACATTAACCCTGACATTAACATTGTCCTGACATTAACATTAACCCTGACATTAACCCTGACATTAACATTAACCTACATTACCTGACATTAACCCTGACATTATTAACCCTGACAACATTAACCTGACATTAACCTGAACCCTGACATTAACATTAACCCTGACATTAACCCTGACATTAACCCTGACATTAACATTTAACCATGACATTAACATTAACCTGACATTAACATTAACCCTGACGTTAACATTAACCCTGACATTAACCTGACATTAACCTGACATTAACATTACCTGACATTAACATTAACCCTGACATTAACCTGACATTAGACATTAACCTGACGTTAGCCCTGACATTAACCTGATATTAACCCTGACATTAACATTAGCCCTGACATTAACATTAACCCTGACATTAACCTGACTGGACATTAACCTGACATTAACCTGACATTAACCCTGACGTTAACATTAGCCCCTGACATTAACATTAAGCCTGACATTAACCCTGACATTAACCCTGACATTAACCCTGACATTAACCTGACGTAACTGACATTAACATTACGCCTGACATTAACCCTGACATTAACATCAGCCTGACATTAACCTGACGTTAACCTGACATTAACCTATTGGCCTGACATTAACCTGACGTTAACATTAACCTGACATTAACCCTGACATTAACCCTGACATTAACCCTGACATTAACCTGACGTAGCCACATTAACATTAACCCTGACATTAACATTAACCCTGACATTAACCTGACATTAGCCCTGACGTGACATTAACCTGACCATTAACCTGACATTAACCTGATATTAACCTGACATTAACATTAACCCTGACATTAACATTAACCCTGAAATTAGCCCTGACATTAACCCTGACATTAACCCTGACATTAACCCTGACATTAACCCCGATATTAACCTGACATTAACATTAACCTGACATTAACATTAACCTGACATTAGCCTGATATTAACCCTGACATTTAACATTAACCCAAACGTCAACATTAACCTGACATTAACCTGACATTAACCTGACCATTAACCTAACGTGCCCTGACATTAACATTAACCCTGACATTAACATTAACCCTGAACATTAACCCTGACATTAATATTAACTCCTGACATTAACATTAACCCTGACATAACCTGATATTAACCTGACAAACATTAACCTGACATAACCTCCCTGACATAACCTGATATTAATTTCTGACATAATAACCTTGACATAATATTAATTGACATAATATACCTTGACGGTAACATAACCCTGACATAATTTAACTGACATTAACCCTGATAATATTAATTCTTAACATTAACCCTGACAATTAACTTGACATAACCTGACATATTAGCTACCTGACATAATATTAAATTCTGACATAACATTCCTGACATAACTCCTGACATAACGTAAATTTGACATAACATACCTTGATATTTACTGACGTAACATTAACATTAAATTTAATATTAAATTAACCCTGACAGTAACATAACTTAACCCTGAATTAACATTAATAACATTAACCTGATTTTTATATAATTAACCTGACATAACATAACTCCCGATATTTAACCTGATTATACTCTGACATAACATTAACCTGACATAACGTTTATATATTAACCACAATAATTAACCTGACATTAACATTAACTGACATTAACCTGACATTAACCCTGATATTAACCCCGACATAACATACCCTGACATTAACATTAACCCCGACATAACCCCCGACAACTGACATAACCTGACATTAACCTGACATATAATTTGACATATTAATATTGACCCCGAATTACATATACATAACCATTAACTTGACATAATTTGACACAACCTGACATTAGCCCCTTAGTCCACAATTACAACCCCGACATAACCCCACACAACATAACCCCGACACAACACAACCCCGACATAACCCCCGACACAACCCCGACACAACTCCCGACACAACACAACCCTTATTAATAACACAAATTTCTTGACATATAACTCCCGACACAACCCCGACATAACCCTAACATACTCCCGACACAATATAACCCCGACACAATAACCCCGACACAACCTTGACACAATTTTGACATAACACAACTGACACAACTCCCGGATTAACTCGACATAACCCTTTCGACATTAACATTAACCCGGATTAATAACCTGACATAATTCCTCCTGACATAACTCCTGACATTAACCCCTGACATTAACCCTGACATTAACATAACCTGACATTAACATTAACCCTGACATAACATTAACCCGACATTAACCCTGACATTAACCCTGACATTAACATAACCACATTAACCCTGACATAACATTAACCCTGACATTAACCCCTGACATTAACATAACCCTGACATTAACCTACATTAACATTAACCCTGACATTAACCCTGACATTAACATTAACCTGACATTAACCTGACATTAACCTGACATACCCTAACATTAACCTGACATTAACATAACCCTGACATAACATTAACCCTGATATTAACCCCGATTAACCTGACATTAACATTAACCTGAAATTAAACCCTGACATTAACATTAGCCCTGACATTAACATTAACCTGACATTAACCCCCGACATTAACATAACATTAACCTGAAATAAACCCCTGACATTAACATTAACCTGACATTAACCCTGATTAACCTGACATTAACATTAACCCATTAACATTAACCCTGACATTAACATTAACCCTGACATTAACATTAACCCTGACATTAACCCTGACATTAACATTAACCCTGACATTAACCCTGACATTAACCCTGATATTAACCCTGACATTAACATTAACCCTGACATTAACATTAACCCTGACATTAACCCTGATATTAACCCTGACATTAACCCTGACATTAACCCTGACATTAACCCTGACATTAACCCTGACATTAACATTAACCCTGACATTAACATTAACCCTGACATTAACCCTGATATTAACCCTGACATTAACATTAACCCTGACATTAACATTAACCCTGACATTAACCCTGACATTAACATTAACCCTGACATTAACATTAACCCTGACATTAACCCTGACATTAACATTAACCCTGACATTAACCCTGACATTAACCCTGATATTAACCCTGACATTAACATTAACCCTGACATTAACATTAACCCTGACATTAACCCTGATATTAACCCTGACATTAACCCTGACATTAACCCTGACATTAACCTGACATTAACACATTAACCCTGACATTAACATTAACCCTGACATTAACCCTGATATTAACCCTGATTAACACATTAACCCTGACATTAACTCTGACATTAACCCTGACATTAACCCTGACATTAACATTAACCCTGACATTAACCTGACATTAACATTAACTGACATTAACATTAACCCTGACATTAACCCTGACATTAACCTGACATTAACATTAACCCTGACATTAACATTAACCCTGACATTAACCCTGACATTAACCCTGACATTAACCCTAACATTAACCTGACATTAACATTAACCTGACATTAACATTAACCCTGACATTAACATTAACCTGACATTAACATTAACACTGACCCCTGACGTTAACCCTGACATTTAACCTGACATTAACATTAACCTGACATTAACATTAACCCTGACATTAACCCTGAATTAGCCTGGACATTAACCCTGACATTAACCCCTGATTAACCCTGACATTAACATTAACCTGACATTAACCCCTGATATTAACCCTGACATTAACATTAACCCTGACATTAACCCTGGCGATTAACCCTGACATTACATTAACCTTAACCCTGACATTAACATTAACCTGACATTAACCTGACATTAACCCTGACATTAACATTAACCCTGACATTAACATTAACCCTGACATTAACCCTGACATTAACCCTGACATTAACCCATTAACCCTGACATTAACATTAACCCTGACATTAACATTAACCCTGACATTAACCTGATATTAACCTGACAAACCCTGACATTAACATTAACCCTGACATTAACATTAACCCTGACATTAACCCTGATATTAACCTGACATTAACATTAACTGACATTAACAATAACCCTGACATTAACATTAACCTGACATTAACATTAACCCTGATTAACCCTGACATTAACCCTGACATATTAACCCTGACATTAACATTAACCCTGACATTAACATTAACCCTGACATTAACCCTGACATTAACCCTGACATTAACATTAACCTGACATTAACCTTAACCTGACATTAACATTAACCTGACATTAACCCTGACATTAACCCTGACATTAACCTGATTAACCCTGACATTAACATTAACCCTGACATTAACATTAACCTTAACGACATTAACCCTGACATTAACTCATTAACATTAACCTGACATTAACCCTGACATTAACCCTGACATTAACATTAACCCTGACATTAACATTAACCCTGGACATTAACCCCTGACATTAACATTAACCCTGAAATTAACCCTGACATTAACATTAACCCTGACATTAACCTGACATTAACCCTGATAATAATTAACCCTGACATTAACATTAACCTACAAATAAACCTGACATTAACATTAGCTAATACTGACATTAACATTAACCCTGACATTAACCCTGACATTAACCCTTATTAACCTGACATAACCCTGACATTAACATTAACACTGACATTAACATTAACCCTGACATTAACATTAACCCTGACGTTAACATTAACCCTGACATTAACCTGACATAACATTAACCTGACATAACCTTAACCCTGACATTAACATAACCCTGACATTAACCCTGACATTAACCTGACAATAACCCTGACATTAACATTAACCCTGACATTAACATTAACCCTGACATTAACACTGACATTAACCTGACATTAACATTAACCCTGACATTAACATTAACATTAACATTAACCCTGACATTAACATTAAACCTGACAAACATTAGCCCTGACATTAACATTAGCCTGACATTAACCCTGACATTAACATTAACCCTGAAATAAACCCTGCCCTGGCCCTGACATTAACATTAGCCCTGACATAACCTGACATTAACATTAACCCTGAAATAAACCTGACATAAACCCTGACGTTAACATTAGCCCTGACATTAACATTAACCCTGAAATAAACCCCTGACATTAACATTAACCCTGACATTAACCCTGACATTAACATTAACCTGAAATAAACCTGACATTAACCCTGACATTAACATTAACCCTGACATTGACATTAACCCTGACATTAACCCTGACATTAACATTAACCTGACATTAACCCTGACATTAACATTAACCCTGACATTAACCCTGACATGAACATTAACCCTGACATTAACATTAACCCTGACATTAACATTAACCTGACATTAACCTGACATTAACATTAGCCCTGACATTAACACTGACATTAACATTAACCCTGACATTAACATTAACCTGAAAACATTGGCCCTGACCTGACATTAACGTGATGACATTAACATTAACCCTGACATTAACCCTGACATTAACATTAACCCTGAAATAAACCCTGATATTAACATTAGCCCTGACATTAACATTAACCCTGACATTAACATTAACCCTGAAATAAACCCTGACATTAACATTAGCCCTGACATTAACATTAACCCTGACATTAACCCTGACATTAACATTAACCCTGACATTAACATTAACCCTGAAATAAACCCTGACATTAACATTAGCCCTGACATTAACATTAACCCTGAAATAAACCCTGATATTAACATTAACCCTGACATTAACCCTGACATTAACATTAACCCTGAAATAGGCCCTGATATTAACATTAGCCCTGACATTAACATTAACCCTGACATTAACACCTGACATTAACATTAACCTGACATTAACCTGACATTAACATTAACCCTGACATTAACATTAACCTGACATTAACCCTGACATTAACCCTGACATTAACATTAACCTGACATTAACATTAACCTGACATTAACCCTGATATTAACCTGACATTAACCCTGACATTAACCCTGACATTAACCTGACATTAACCCTGACATTAACATTAACCCTGACATTAACATTAACCCTGACATTAACCCTGATATTAACCCTGACATTAACCCTGACATTAACCTGACATTAACCTGACATAACCTGACATTAACCTGACATTAACCTGACATTAACCTGACATTAACCCTGACATTAACCTGATATTAACCTGACATTAACATTAACCTGACATTAACATTAACCTGACATTAACATTAACCCTGACATTAACCCTGACATTAACCTGACATTAACCCTGACATTAACCCTGACATTAACCCTGACATTAACCCTGACATTAACCCTGACATTAACACTAACCTGACATTAACCTGACATTAACCCTGACATTAACCTGACATTAACCTGACATTAACCCTGACATTAACCCTGACATTAACCCTGACATTAACCCTGACATTAACCCTGACATTAACCTGACATTAACCCTGACATTAACCTGAGTATTAACCCTGACATTAAACCTGACATTAACCCTGACATTAACATTAACCCTGACATTAACCCTGACATTAACATTAACCCTGACATTAACATTAACCCTGACATTAACATTAACCCTGACATTAACATTAACCTGACATTAACCCTGACATGAACCACACTGCGAACAGGAACACCTAACCTTAAATCAAGACAACATTTTTTATCATACATTTTTACAATATAGCGTTGCCAGCTTGGCCATCTAGTGGGAACCCAGCCATAGTGTCCTGAGAGACATCCTTGACATTTCCCCCACACTCAACTCCCCACACTCCAACTCCCCCCACACTCAAATCCCCCACACTCAACTCCCCCCACACTCAAATCCCCCCACACTCAAATCCCCCACACTCAACTCCCCCACACTCAACTCCCCTCACACTCCAACTCCCCCACACTCAACTCCCCCACACTCAGCTCCCCACACTCCAACTCCCCCACACTCAAATCCCCACACTCAGCTCCCCCCACACTCAACTCCCCCCACACTCAAATCCCCCCACACTCAACTCCCCCCACACTCTCAACTCCCCCACACGCAACTCCCCCCACACTCCAACTCCCCCCACACTCCAACTCCCCCACACTCCAACTCCCCCACCTCAACTCCCCCACACTCAACTCCCCCACACTCAACTCCCCACACTCAACTCCCCCACACTCAACTCCCCCCACACTCAACTCCCCACACTCTCAACTCCCTCACCAACAAACTGGGCACTTTGAGTTGCAGTAATGCAAGGGAACGTTCTCCAAATTCCCTGGTGTGCAGCTAAATTCCTTCGTTTTCCGGGTGGAGGATTCCCAGATATCTTGCTTCTTTCCTCATAATTCCAGAATCTTCCGAACAGAATTTCTGGAAAACCAGTGAACACACACACACACACACACACACACACACACACACACACACACACACACACACACACACACACACACACACACACACACACACACACTACACTACACGCTACTACGCACACTCACAGTCACACACACACACAAAGTCAAGAGAAGACCTCAACTGAATGCAGAGGCCAAAAGAATAAGAATAGTCAGACGATGGAAGGGTAGAGGTCAGAGGATGGAGAGTGGAAGGTCAGAGGATAGAAGAGTGGAGGTCAGAGGATGGAGGAGCAGAGGTCAGAAAGGATGGAGGGTAAGAGGTCAGAGGATAGAAGAGTGGAGGTCAGAGGATGGAGGAGCAGAGGTCTGAGGATGGAGAGTTGAAGGTCAGAGGATGGAAGGGTAAGAGGTCAGAGGATGGAGGAGCAGAGGTCAGAGGATGGAAAGGTAAGAGGTCAGAGGATGGAGGAGCAGAGGTCTGAGGATGGAAGGGTAGAGGTCAGAGGATGGAGGAGCAGAGGTCAGAGGATGGAAGGGTAGAGGTCCAGAGGATGGAGGGAGTGGAGGTCAGAGGATGGAGGGTTAGAGGTCAGAGGATGGAGGATTAGAGGTCAGAGGATGGAGGGGTTAGAGGTCAGAGGATGGAGGATTAGAGGTCAGAGGATGGAGGGTAGAGGTCAGAGGATGGAGGAGCAGGAGGTCTGAGGATGGAAGGGTAGAGGTCAGAGGATGGAGGGAGCAGAGGTCAGGAGGATGGAAGGAGTAGAGGTCAGAGGATGGAGGGGTAGGAGGTCAGAGGATGGAGGAGTTAGAGGTCAGAGGATGGAGGATTAGAGGTCAGAGGATGGGAGGGTTAGAGGTCAGAGGATGGAGGATTAGAGGTCAGGAGGATGGAGGTAGTCAGAGGATGGAGGATTAGAGGTCAGAGAGATGGAGGGTGGAAGGATGGAGGGGTAGAGGTCATAGATGGAGGGGTAGAGGTCAGAGGATGAAGGAAGTAGAAGGATGGAGGTTAGAGTGGATGGGTCTAGCTAAATGGAGGGGTCACTATTGTCTCAGACATGTAGGCATGTTCATGAAATACAATAGATGGCCGTAATCAACCTCAGAAACACCTGGCTAACTTGATGGGTCATGTAATCATCTGGCCAAGTGGAGCGTTTCTTTAGGCGTTGTAACTAGCTAAACAACTAACCATATTTTCAACTCATATAGAACTAGCTAGCAAAACAAACAGATTTTCATAGCGAGCCATCGTGCATGAAGCAGCTATAGTATGAATCTGCAGGTAGCTAAAGCTAAAGCGAGCTAACATTAATATTGATAATATTGATAATATATGCCATTTAGCAGGCGGCTTTTATCCAAAGCTTTTATCCAGCGACCACATTAGGCCATAACTAGCAGTGTAAATGGTTTCTGAGAT
>NW_026278233.1:0-703 GCF_023373465.1 Oncorhynchus keta | reverse complement strand
CCAGCTCCTACCGTCACTCTCAACCAGGAGTACCAGCTCCTACCGTCACTCTCAACCAGGAGTACCAGCTCCTACCGTCACTCTCAACCAGGAGTACCAGCTCCTACCGTCACTCTCAACCAGGAGTACCAGCTCCTACCGTCACTCTCAACCAGGAGTACCAGCTCCTACCGTCACTCTCAACCAGGAGTACCAGCTCCTACCGTCACTCTCAACCAGGAGTACCAGCTCCTACCGTCACTCTCAACCAGGAGTACCAGCTCCTACCGTCACTCTCAACCAGGAGTACCAGCTCCTACCGTCACTCTCAACCAGGAGTACCAGCTCCTACCGTCACTCCAACCAGGAGTACCAGCTCCTACCGTCACTCTCAACCAGGAGTACCAGCTCCTACCGTCACTCTCAACCAGGAGTACCAGCTCCTACCGTCATCTCAACCAGGAGTACCAGCTCCTACCGTCACTCTCAACCAGGAGTACCAGCTCCTACCGTCACTCTCAACCAGGAGTACCAGCTCCTACCGTCACTCAACCAGGAGTACCAGCTCCTACCGTCACTCTCAACCAGGAGTACCAGCTCCTACCGTCACTCTCAACCAGGAGTACCAGCTCCTACCGTCACTCAACCAGGAGTACCAGCTCCTACCGTCACTCTCAACCAGGGAGTACCAGCTCCTACCGTCACTCTAACCAGGAGTACCAGC
>NW_026278232.1:0-839 GCF_023373465.1 Oncorhynchus keta | reverse complement strand
TCTCTCTCTCTCTGTCCCACTCTTCCTCTCTCTCTGTCCCGCTCTTCTCTCTCTCTCTCTCTCTGTCCCGCTCTCTCTCTCTCTCTCTCTCTCCCTCTCTCTCTCTCTCTCTCTCTCTGTCCCGCTCTTCTCTCTCTCTCTGTCCCGCTCCTCTCTCCTCTCTCTCTCTCTGTCCCACTCTTCCTCTCTCTCTCTCTCTCTCTGTCCCACTTCCTCTCTCTCTCTCTGTCCCACTCCTCTCCTCTCTCTCTCTGTCCCTCTCTCTCTCTCTCTCTCTCTGTCCCGCTCTTCTCTCTCCTCTCTCTCTCTGTCCCACTCTTCTCTCTCTCTCTGTCCCGCTCTTCTCTCTCTCTCTGTCCCACTCTTCTCTCTCTCTCTGTCCCACTCTTCTCTCTCTTTCTCTCTCTCTCTCTCTCTCTCTCTCTCTCTCTCTGTCCCACTCTTCTCTCTCTCTCTCTGTCCCGCTCTTCTCTCTCTCTCTGTCCCGCTTCTCTCTCTCTCTCTCTCTCTCTGTCCCGCTCTTCTCTCTCTCTCTCTCTCTGTCCCGCTCTTCTCTCTCTCTCTCTGTCCCGCTCTTCTCTCTCTCTCTCTGTCCCGCTCTTCTCTCTCTCTCTGTCTCGCTCTTCTCTCTCTCTCTCTCTCTCCTCTCTCCTCTCTCTCTCTGTCCCCTCTCCTCTCTCTCTCTCTGTCCCGCTCTTCTCTCTCTCTCTCTCTCTCTCTCCTCTCTCTCTCTCTCTCTCTGTCCCGCTCTTCCTCTCTCTCTCTCTCTCTCTCTCTCTCTTCTCTCTCTCTCTGTCCCTCTCTCTCTCTCTCTCTCTGTCCCGCTCTTCTCTCTCTCT
>NW_026278231.1:0-3790 GCF_023373465.1 Oncorhynchus keta | reverse complement strand
CTGGTATGTCAAAATACAATAGAGACATTAGATCTACCTGGTCTGTCATAGTATAATAGAGACAGTAGATCTAGCTGGTCTGTCATAATATGAGACAGTATATCTAGCTGGTCTGTCATAATGTAATAGAGATAAGTTGATCTAGCTGGTCTGTCATGATATAATATAGACAGTAGATCTAGCTGGTCTGTCATAATACAATAGAGACAGTAGTATCTACCAGGTCTGTCATAATATAACAGAGACAGTAGATCTAGCTGGTCTGTCATAATATAACAGAGACAGTAGATCTAGCTGGTCTGTCATATTATAATAGAGACAGTAGATCTAGCTGGTATGTCATAATATAATAGAGATAGTAGATCTACCTGGTCTGTCAAATTAGAAAAGAGACAGTAGATCTAGCTGGTCTGTCATCAAATAATAGACACAGTAGATCTAGCTGGTCTGTCATAATATAATAGAGACAGTATACTCACCTGGTCTGTCATAATATAATAGAGACAGCAGATCTAGCTAGTCTGTCATAATACAATAGAGACATTAGATCTACCTGGTCTGTCATAGTATAATAGAGACAGTAGATCTAGCTGGTCTGTCATAGTACAATATAGACAGTAGATCTAGTTGCTCTGTCATAATATGAGACAGTATATCTAGCTGGTCTGTCATAATATAATAGAGTAAGTTGATCTAGCTGGTCTGTCATGATATAATAGAGATAGTAGATCTAGCTGGTCTGTCATAATACAATAGAGACAGTAGATCTAACTGGTCTGTCATAATATAATAGAGACAGTAGATCTACCTGGTCTGTCATAGTACAATAGAGACATAGAGACAGTAGATCTAGCTGGTCTGTCATAACATAATAGAGACAGTAGATCAAGCTGGTCTGTCATAATATAATAGAGACAGTAGATCTAGCTGGCCTGTCAAAATATAATAGAGACAGTAGATCTAGCTGGTCTGTCATAATATAATAGGGACAGTAGATCTAGCTGGTCTGTCATAATATAATAGAGACAGTGTATCTACCAGGTCTGTCATAATATAACAGAGACAGTAGATCTAGCTGGTCTGTCATAATATAACAGAGACAGTAGATCTACCTGGTATGTCAAAATATAATAGAGACAGTAGATCTAGCTGGCCTGTCATAATATAATAGAGACAGTAGATCTAGCTGGTCTGTCATATTATAATATAGACAGTAGATCTAGCTGGTATGTCATAATATAATAGCGACAGTAGATCTAGCTGGTCTGTCATAATATAATAGAGACAGTGTATCTACCAGGTCTGTCATAATATAACAGAGACAGTAGATCTAGCTGGTCTGTCATAATACAATAGAGACAGTAGATCTAGCTGGTCTGTCATAATATAATAGAGACAGTGTATCTACCAGGTCTGTCATAATATAACAGAGACAGTAGATCTAGCTGGTCTGTCATAATACAACAGAGACAGTAGATCTACCTGGTATGTCAAAATATAATAGAGACAGTAGATCTAGCTGGCCTGTCATAATATAATAGAGACAGTAGATCTAGCTGGTCTGTCATATTATAATATAGACAGTAGATCTAGCTGGTATGTCATAATATAATAGCGACAGTAGATCTAGCTGGTCTGTCATAATATAATAGAGACAGTGTATCTACCAGGTCTGTCATAATATAACAGAGACAGTAGATCTAGCTGGTCTGTCATAATACAATAGAGACAGTAGATCTAGCTGGTCTGTCATAATAGAATAGAGACAGTAGATCTAGCTAGTCTGTCATAAGATAATAGAGATTGTAGTTTAACCTGGTCTGTCATAATAGAATAGAGACAGTAAATCTAGCTGGTCTGTCATAATATAATAGAGACATCGAGACAGTAGATCTAGCTGGTCTGTCATAATATGAGACAGTATATCTAGCTGGTCTGTCATAATATAATAGAGTAAGTTGATCTAGCTGGTCTGTCATGATATAATAGAGATAGTAGATCTAGCTGGTCTGTCATAATACAATAGAGACAGTGTATCTACCAGGTCTGTCATAATATAACAGAGACAGTAGATCTAGCTGGTCTGTCATAATATAATAGGGACAGTAGATCTACCTGGTCTGTCATAGTATAATAGAGACAGTAGATCTAGCTGGTCTGTCATAGTACAATAGAGACATAGAGACAGTAGATCTAGCTGGTCTGTCATAATATAATAGGGACAGTAGATCTAGCTGGTCTGTCATAATATAATAGATACAGTGTATCTACCAGGTCTGTCATAATATAACAGAGACAGTAGATCTAGCTGGTCTGTCATAATATAACAGAGACAGTAGATCTACCTGGTATGTCAAAATATAATAGAGACAGTAGATCTAGCTGGTCTGTCATATTATAATAGAGACAGTAGATCTAGCTGGTCTGTCATAATATAATAGAGACAGTGTATCTACCAGGTCTGTCATAATATAATAGAGACAGTAGATCTAGCTGGTTTGTCATAATATAATAGAGACAGTAGATCTAGCTGGTCTGTCATCAAATAATAGACACAGTAGATCTATCTGGGCTGTCATATTATAATAGAGACAGTAGATCTACCTGGTCTGTCAAATTAGAATAGAGACAGTAGATCTAGCTGGTCTGTCATCAAATAATACACACAGTAGATCTAGCTGGTCTGTCATATTATAATAGAGACAGTAGATCTACCTGGTCTGTCATAGTATAATAGAAACAGTAGATCTAGCTGGTCTGTCATAATACAATAGAGACAGTAGATCTATCTGGTCTGTCATAATATAATAGAGACAGTAGATCTACCTGGTCTGTCATAGTATAATAGAGACAGTAGATCTAGCTGGTCTGTCATAGTACAATAGAGACATAGAGACAGTAGATCTAGCTGGTCTGTCATAATATAATAGGGACAGTAGATCTAGCTGGTCTGTCATAATATAATAGAGACAGTGTATCTACCAGGTCTGTCATAATATAACAGAGACAGTAGATCTAGCTGGTCTGTCATAATATAACAGAGACAGTAGATCTACCTGGTATGTCAAAATATAATAGAGACAGTAGATCTAGCTGGTCTGTCATAATATAATAGTGACAGTGTATCTACCAGGTCTGTCATAATATAACAGAGACAGTGGATCTAGCTGGTCTGTCATAATATAATAGAGACAGTAGATCTAGCTGGTCTGTCATATTATAATAGAGACAGTAGATCTAGCTGGTCTGTCATAATATAATAGAGACAGTGTATCTACCAGGTCTGTCATAATATAATAGAGACAGTAGATCTAGCTGGTTTGTCATAATATAATAGAGACAGTAGATCTAGCTGGTCTGTCATCAAATAATAGACACAGTAGATCTATCTGGGCTGTCATATTATAATAGAGACAGTAGATCTACCTGGTCTGTCAAATTAGAATAGAGACAGTAGATCTAGCTGGTCTGTCATCAAATAATACACACAGTAGATCTAGCTGGTCTGTCATAATATAATAGAGACAGTATATCTACTTGGTCTGTCTTAATATAATAGAGACAGTAGATCTAGCTGGTCTGTCATATTATAATAGAGACAGTAGATCTACCTGGTCTGTCATAGTATAATAGAAACAGTAGATCTAGCTGGTCTGTCATAATACAATAGAGACAGTAGATCTAGCTGGTCTGTCATAGTATAATAGAGACAGTAGATCTAGCTGGTCTGTCATAGTACAATAGAGACATAGAGACAGTAGATCTAGCTGGTCTATCATAATATAATAGG
>NW_026278230.1:0-11798 GCF_023373465.1 Oncorhynchus keta | reverse complement strand
CGCATTCACAGGTAGTATCACATTTTCATTTCATTACAGTACAACGGTTTGATTTGTTTGATCGTAGCTAGCTACATAGCTAGCTACATAGCCGTCTTTGTTTCAAAGATAATTGTGTAGTCTAGACCGATTTCCTAGGTTAGCTAGCCAGCTATTGTCGTTCTTTAACTCAACGTAACGTAAACAACACTGCTAGCTAGCCAGCTAGCCCCGAACAGCAGCACTGTAGAAATTATTACACTCAACGGAACGACTTGATTAGTGTAGTGTCAACAACGCAGCTACTGCCAGCTAGCCTACTTTAGCAGTACTGTATCATTTTAATCATTTTAGTCAATAAGATTCTTGCTACGTAAGCTTAACTTTCTGAACATTCGAGACGTGTAGTCCGCTTGTCATTCCAATTTCCTTGCATTAGCGTAGCCTTTCTGTAGCCTGTCAACTATGTGTCTGTCTATCCCTGTTCTCTCCTCTCTGCACAGACCATACAAACGCTCCACACCGCGTGGGTCCGCGACCACCCTAACCTGGTGGTCCCAGCGCGTACGACCCACGTGGAGTTCCAGGTCTCTGGTAGCCTCTGGAACTGCCAATCTGCGCCAACAAGGCAGAGTTCATCTCAGCCTATGCCTCCCTCCAGTCCCTTGACTTCTTGGCACTGACGGAAACATGGATCACCACAGATAACACTGCTACTCCTACTGCTCTCTCCTCGTCCGCCCACGTGTTCTCGCACACCCCGAGAGCTTCTGGTCAGCGGGTGGTGGCACCGGGATCCTCATCTCTCCCAAGTGGTCTTTCTCTTTCTCCCCTTACCCATCTGTCTATTGCCTCCTTTGAATTCCATGCTGTCACAGTTACCAGCCCTTTCAAGCTTAACATCCTTATCATTTATCGCCCTCCAGGTTCCTCGGAGAGTTCATCAATGAGCTTGATGCCTTGATAAGCTCCTTTCCTGAGGACGGCTCACCTCTCACAGTTCTGGGCGACTTTAACCTCCCCACGTCTACCTTGACTCATTCCTCTCTGCCTCCTTCTTTCCACTCCTCTCCTCTTTTGACCTCACCCTCTCACCTTCCCCCTACTCACAAGGCAGGCAATACGCTTGACCTCATCTTTACTAGATGCTGTTCTTCCACTAACCTCATTGCAACTCCCTCCAAGTCTCCGACCACTACCTTGTATCCTTTTCCTCTCGCTCTCATCCAACACTTCCCACACTGCCCCTACTCGGATGGTATCGCGCCGTCCCAACCTTCGCTCTCTCTCCCCCGCTACTCTCTCCTCTTCCATCCTATCTTCTCTTCCCTCTGCTCAAACTTTCTCCAACCTATCTCCTGATTCTGCCTCCTCAACCCTCCTCTCCTCCCTTACTGCATCCTTGACTCCCTATGTCCCCTATCCTCCAGGCCGGCTCGGTCCTCCCTCCCGCTCCGTGGCTCGACGACTCATTGCGAGCTCACAGAACAGGGCTCCGGGCAGCCGAGCGGAAATGGAGGAAAACTCGCCTCCCTGCGGACCTGGCATCCTTTCACTCCCTCCTCTCTACATTTTCCTCCTCTGTCTCTGCTGCTAAAGCCACTTTCTACCACTCTAAATTCCAAGCATCTGCCTCTAACCCTAGGAAGCTCTTTGCCACCTTCTCCTCCCTCCTGAATCCTCCCCCCCTCCCTCCTCCCTCTCTGCAGATGACTTCGTCAACCATTTTGAAAAGAAGGTCGATGACATCCGATCCTCGTTTGCTAAGTCAAACGACACTGCTGGTTCTGCCCACACTGCCCTACCCTATGCTCTGACCTCTTTCTCCCCTCTCTCTCCAGATGAAATCTCGTCTTGTGACGGCCGGCCGCCCAACAACCTGCCCGCTTGACCCTATCCCCTCCTCTCTTCTCCAGACCATTTCCGGAGACCTTCTCCCTTACCTCACCTCGCTCATCAACTCATCCCTGACCGCTGGCTACGTCCCTCCCGTCTTCAAGAGAGCGAGAGTTGCACCCCTTCTGAAAAACCTACACTCGATCCCTCCGATGTCAACAACTACAGACCAGTATCCCTTCTCTCTTTTCTCTCCAAAACTCTTGAGCGTGCCGTCCTGGCCAGCTCTACCGCTATCTCTCTCAGAATGACCTTCTTGATCCAAATCAGTCAGGTTTCAAGACTAGTCATTCAACTGAGACTGCTCTTCTCTGTATCACGGAGGCGCTCCGCACTGCTAAAGCTAACTCTCTCTCCTCTGCTCTCATCCTTCTAGACCTATCGGCTGCCTTCGATACTGTGAACCATCAGATCCTCCTCTCCACCCTCTCCGAGTTGGGCATCTCCGGCGCGGCCCACGCTTGGATTGCGTCCTACCTGACAGGTCGCTCCTACCAGGTGGCGTGGCGAGAATCTGTCTCCTCACCACGCGCTCTCACCACTGGTGTCCCCCAGGGCTCTGTTCTAGGCCCTCTTATTCTCGCTATACACCAAGTCACTTGGCTCTGTCATAACCTCACATGGTCTCTCCTATCATTGCTATGCAGACGACACACAATTAATCTTCTCCTTTCCCCTTCTGATGACCAGGTGGCGAATCGCATCTCTGCATGTCTGGCAGACATATCAGTGTGGATGACGGATCACCACCTCAAGCTGAACCTCAGCAAGACGGAGCTCCTCTTCCTCCCGGGAAGGACTGCCCGTTCCATGATCTCGCCATCACGGTTGACAACTCCATTGTGTCCTCCTCCCAGAGCGCTAAGAACCTTGGCGTGATCCTGGACAACACCCTGACGTTCTCAACTAACATCAAGGCGGTGTCCCGTTCCTGTAGGTTCATGCTCTACAACATCCGCAGAGTACGACCCTGCCTCACACAGGAAGCGGCGCAGGTCCTAATCCAGGCACTTGTCATCTCCCGTCTTGATTACTGCAACTCGCTGTTGGCTGGGCTCCCTGCCTGTGCCATTAAACCCCTACAACTCATCCAGAACGCCGCAGCCCGTCTGGTGTTCAACCTTCCCAAGTTCTCTCACGTCACCCCGCTCCTCCGCTCTCTCCACTGGCTTCCAGTTGAAGCTCGCATCCGCTACAAGACCATGGTGCTCGCCACGGAGCTGTGAGGGGAACGGCACCTCAGTACCTCCAGGCTCTGATCAGGCCCTACACCCAAACAAGGGCACTGCGTTCATCCACCTCTGGCCTGCTCGCCTCCCTACCACTGAGGAAGTACAGTTCCCGCTCAGCCCAGTCAAAACTGTTCGCTGCTCTGGCCCCCAATGGTGGAACAAACTCCCTCACGACGCCAGGACAGCGGAGTCAATCACCACCTTCCGGAGACACCTGAAACCCCACCTCTTCAAGGAATACCTAGGATAGGGTAAGTAAGGGTAAGTAATCCTTCTCACCTCACCCCCCCCAACAAGATTTAGATGCAAGTGGCTGTTCCACTGGTTGTCATAAGGTGTATGCACCAATTTGTAAGTCGCTCTGGATAAGAGCGTCTGCTAAATGACTTAAATGTAAAATGTAAATGTAATACTGTAGTGTGGTAGTGTACTGTAGTGTGGTAATACTGTAGTGTGGTAGTGTACTGTAGTGTGGTAGTGTACTGTAGTGTGGTAATACTGTAGTGTGGTAGTGTACTGTAGTGTGGTAGTGTACTGTAGTGTGGTAATACTGTAGTGTGGTAGTGTACTGTAGTGTGGTAGTGTACTGTAGTATGGTAGTACTGTAGTGTGGTAGTGTACTGTTGTCTGGTAGTGTACTGTAGTGTGGTAGTGTACTGTAGGGTGGTAATACTGTCTTGTGATAGTGTACTGTAGTGTGATAGTGTACTGTAGTGTGGTAATACTGTATTGTGATAGTGTACTGTAGTGTGATAGTGTACTGTAGTGTGGTAGTGTACTGTAGTGTGGTAGTGTACTGTAGTGTGGTAGTGTACTGTAGTGTGATAGTGTACTGTAGTGTGGTAGTGTACTGTAGTGTGGTAGTGTAGTGTGGTAGTGTACTGTAGTGTGGTAGTGTACTGTAGTGTGGTAGTGTACTTTAGTGTGGTAGTGTACTGTAGTGTGGTGGTGTACTGTAGTGTGGTAGTGTACTGTCGTGTGGTAATACTATATTGTGATAGTGTACTGTAATGTTATAGTGTACTGTAGTGTGGTGGTGTACTGTAGTGTGGTAGTGTACTGTAGTGTGGTAATACTGTAGTGTGGTAGTGTACTGTAGTGTGGTAGTGTACTGTAGTGTGGTAGTGTACTGTAGTGTGGTAATACTGTAGTGTGGTAGTGTACTGTAGTGTGGTAATACTGTCGTGTGGTAGTGTACTGTAGTGTGGTAGTGTATACTGTAGTGTGACTGTAGTGTGAGTGTACTGTAGTGTGGTGGTGTACTGTAGTGTGGTGTGTGTACTGTAGTGTGGTAGTGTACTGTAGTGTGGTAGTACTGTAGTGTGTTAGTGTACTGTAGTGTGGTAATACTGTAGTGTGGTAGTGTACTGTAGTGTGGTAATACTGTAGTGTGGTAGTGTACTGTAGTGTGGTAAGTGTACTGTAGTGTGGTAGTGTGGTAGTGTACTGTAGTGTGGTAGTGTACTGTAGTGTGGTAGTGTACTGTAGTGTGGTAATACTGTAGTGTACTGGTAGTGTACTGTAGTGTGGTAGTGTACTGTAGTGTGGTGTACTGTAGTGTGATAGTGTACTGTAGTGTGGTAGTGTACTGTAGTGTGGTAGTGTACTGTAGTGTGGTAGTGTACTGTAGTGTGGTAGTGTACTGTAGTGTGGTAATACTGTAGTGTGGTAGTGTACTGTAGTGTGATAGTGTACTGTAGTGTGGTAATACTGTAGTGTGGTAGTGTACTGTAGTGTGGTAGTGTACTGTAGTGTGGTATTGTACTGTAGTGTGGTAGTGTACTGTAGTGTGTGTAGTGTAATACTGTAGTGTGATAGTGTACTGTAGTGTGGTAGTGTACTGTAGTGTGGATAGTGTACTGTAGTGTGGTAATACTGTATTGTGATAGTGTACTGTATTGTGATAGTGTACTGTAGTGTGGTAATACTGTATTGTGATAGTGTACTATAGTATAGTAATACTGTATTGTGATAGTGTACTATAGTGTGATAATACTGTATTGTGATAGTGTACTGTAATGTGGACGTGTACTGTAGTGTGGTAATACTGTATTGTGATAGTGTAGTGTGGTAATACTGTAGTGTGGTAGTGTGCTATAGTATGGTAATACTGTAGTGTGATAGTGTACTATAGTGTGGTAATACTGTATTGTGATAGGGTACTATAGTATGGTAATACTGTATTGTGATAGTGTACTGTATTGTGATAGTGTACTGTAGTGTGGTAATACTGTATTGTGATAGTGTACTGTATTGTGATAGTGTACTGTAGTGTGGTAATACTGTATTGTGATAGTGTACTGTAGTGTGGTAATACTGTATTGTGATAGTGTACTGTAATGTGGACGTGTACTGTAGTGTGGTAATACTGTATTGTGATAGTGTTCTGTAGTGTGGTAATACTGTATTGTGATAGTGTACTGTAATGTGGACGTGTACTGTAGTGTGGTAATACTGTAGTGTGGTAGTGTACTGTAGTATGGTAATACTGTATTGTGATAGTGTACTGTAGTGTGATAGTGTACTGTAGTGTGGTAATACTGTATTGTGATAGTGTACTGTAGTGTGGTAGTGTACTGTAGTGTGGTAGTACTGTAGTGTGGTAATACTGTAGGGTGGTAGTGTACTGTGGTGTGATAGTGTACTGTAGTGTGGTAATACTGTAGTGTGGTAGTGTACTGTATTGTGATAGTGTACTGTAGTGTGTTAGTGTACTGTAGTGTGGTAGTGTACTGTAGTGTGGTAGTGTACTGTAGTGTGTTATTATACTGTAGTGTTGTAGTGTACTGTAGTGTGGAGTGTACTGTAGTATGGTAATACTGTATTGTGATAGTGTACTGTATTGTGATAGTGTACTGTAGTGTGGTAATACTGTATTGTGATAGTGTACTGTATTGTGATAGTGTACTGTAGTGTGGTAATACTGTATTGTGATAGTGTACTGTAGTGTGGTAATACTGTATTGTGATAGTGTACTGTAATGTGGACGTGTACTGTAGTGTGGTAATACTGTATTGTGATAGTGTTCTGTAGTGTGGTAATACTGTATTGTGATAGTGTACTGTAATGTGGACGTGTACTGTAGTGTGGTAATACTGTATTGTGATAGTGTACTATAGTATGGTAATACTGTATTGTGATAGTGTACTGTATTGTGATAGTGTACTGTAGTGTGGTAATACTGTATTGTGATAGTGTACTGTATTGTGATAGTGTACTGTAGTGTGGTAATACTGTATTGTGATAGTGTACTGTAGTGTGGTAATACTGTTGTGTGATAGTGTACTGTAATGTGGATTTGTACTGTAGTGTAGTAGTGTACTGTAGTGTGGTACTGTACTATAGTATGGTAATACTGTATTGTGATAGTATACTATAGTGTGGTAATACTGTATTGTGATAGTGTACTGTAATGTGGACGTGTACTGTAGTGTGGTAGTGTACTGTAGTGTGGTAGTGTACTGTAGTGTGGTAGTGTACTATAGTGTGGTAATACTGTATTGTGATGGTGTACTATAGTATGGTAATACTGTATTGTGATAGTGTTCTGTAGTGTGGTAATACTGTATTGTGATAGTGTACTGTAATGTGGATGTGTACTGTAGTGTGGTAATACTGTATTGTGATAGGGTACTATAGTATGGTAATACTGTATTGTGACAGTGTACTGTAGTATGGTAGTGTACTGTAGTGTGGTGGTGTACTATAGTGTGGTAATACTGTATTGTGATAGTGTACTGTAGTGTGGTAGTGTACTGTAGTATGGTAATACTGTAGTGTGATAGTGTACTGTAGTGTGGTAATACTGTAGTGTGGTGGTGTACTGTAGTGTGGTAATACTGTATTGTGGTAGTGTACTGTAGTGTGATGGTGTACTGTAGTGTGGTAATACTGTAGTGTGGTGGTGTACTGTAGTGTGGTGGTGTACTGTAGTGTGGTGGTGTACTGTAGTGTGGTAGTGTACTGTAGTGTAGTGTAGTGTGGTAATACTGTAGTGTGATAGTGTACTGTAGTGTGGTAGTCTACTGTAGCGTGGTAATACTGTAGTGTGATAGTGTACTGTAGTGTGATAGTGTACTGTAGTGTGATAGTGTACTGTAGTGTGGTAGTGTACTGTAGGGTGGTAGTGTACTGTAGTGTGGTAATACTGTAGTGTGATAGTGTTCTGTAGTATGGTAATACTGTCGTGTGGTAGTGTACTGTAGTGTGGTAATACTGTAGTGTGGTAGTGTACTGTAGTGTGGTAATACTGTAGTGTGGTTGTGTACTGTAGTGTGGTAATACTGTATTGTGATAGTGTACTGTAGTGTGATAGTGTACTGTAGTGTGGTGGTGTACTGTAGTGTGGTAATACTGTATTGTGATAGTGTACTGTAGTATGGTAATACTGTAGTGTGGTAGTGTACTGTTGTCTGGTAGTGTACTGTAGTGTGGTAGTGTACTGTACTGTGATAGTGTACTGTAGTGTGGTAATACTGTAGGGTGGTAGTGTACTGTAGTGGTAATACTGTAGTGTGGTAGTGTACTGTAGTGTGGTAGTGTACTGTAGTGTGGTGGTGTACTGTAGTGTGGTAGTGTACTGTAGTGTGGTAGTGTACTGTAGTGTGGTAGTGTACTGTAGTGTGATAGTGTACTGTAGTGTGGTGGTGTACTGTAGTGTGGTGGTGTACTGTAGTGTGGTAGTGTACTGTAGTGTGGTAATACTGTAGTGTGGTAGTGTACTGTAGTGTGGTAATACTGTAGTGTGGTAGTGTACTGTAGTGTGGTAATACTGTAGTGTGGTAGTGTACTGTAGTGTGGTAATACTGTAGTGTGGTAGTGTACTGTAGTGTGGTAGTGTACTGTAGTGTGGTAGTGTACTGTAGTGTGGTAATACTGTAGTGTGGTAGTGTACTGTAGTGTGGTAGTGTACTGTAGTGTGGTAATACTGTAGTGTGGTAGTGTACTGTAGTGTGGTAGTGTACTGTAGTGTGGTAGTGTACTGTAGTGTGGTAGTGTACTGTAGTGTGGTAGTGTACTGTAGTGTGGTAGTGTACTGTAGTGTGGTAATACTGTAGTGTGGTAGTGTACTGTAGTGTGGTAGTGTACTGTAGTGTGGTAATAGAACCCAACAACCCGGTCGCATTCACAGGTAGTATCACATTTTCATTTCATTACAGTACAACGGTTTGATTTGTTTGATCGTAGCTAGCTACATAGCTAGCTACATAGCCGTCTTTGTTTCAAAGATAATTGTGTAGTCTAGACCGATTTCCTAGGTTAGCTAGCCAGCTATTGTCGTTCTTTTAACTCAACGTAACGTAAACAACACTGCTAGCTAGCCAGCTAGCCCCCGAACAGCAGCACTGTAGAAATTATTACACTCAACGGAACGACTTGATTAGTGTAGTGTCAACAACGCAGCTACTGCCAGCTAGCCTACTTTAGCAGTACTGTATCATTTTAATCATTTTAGTCAATAAGATTCTTGCTACGTAAGCTTAACTTTCTGAACATTCGAGACGTGTAGTCCGCTTGTCATTCCAATTTCCTTGCATTAGCGTAGCCTTTTCTGTAGCCTGTCAACTATGTGTCTGTCTATCCCTGTTCTCTCCTCTCTGCACAGACCATACAAACGCTCCACACCGCGTGGGTCGCGACCACCCTAACCTGGTGGTCCCAGCGCGTACGACCCACGTGGAGTTCCAGGTCTCTGGTAGCCTCTGGAACTGCCAATCTGCGGCCAACAAGGCAGAGTTCATCTCAGCCTATGCCTCCCTCCAGTCCCTTGACTTCTTGGCACTGACGGAAACATGGATCACCACAGATAACACTGCTACTCCTACTGCTCTCTCCTCGTCCGCCCACGTGTTCTCGCACACCCCGAGAGCTTCTGGTCAGCGGGGTGGTGGCACCGGGATCCTCATCTCTCCCAAGTGGTCTTTCTCTCTTCTCCCCTTACCCATCTGTCTATTGCCTCCTTTGAATTCCATGCTGTCACAGTTACCAGCCCTTTCAAGCTTAACATCCTTATCATTTATCGCCCTCCAGGTTCCCTCGGAGAGTTCATCAATGAGCTTGATGCCTTGATAAGCTCCTTTCCTGAGGACGGCTCACCTCTCACAGTTCTGGGCGACTTTAACCTCCCCACGTCTACCTTTGACTCATTCCTCTCTGCCTCCTTCTTTCCACTCCTCTCCTCTTTGACCTCACCCTCTCACCTTCCCCCTACTCACAAGGCAGGCAATACGCTTGACCTCATCTTTACTAGATGCTGTTCTTCCACTAACCTCATTGCAACTCCCTCCAAGTCTCCGACCACTACCTTGTATCCTTTTCCCTCTCGCTCTCATCCAACACTTCCCACACTGCCCCTACTCGGATGGTATCGCGCCGTCCCAACCTTCGCTCTCTCCCCGCTACTCTCTCCTCTTCCATCCTATCTTCTCTTCCCTCTGCTCAAACTTTCTCCAACCTATCTCCTGATTCTGCCTCCTCAACCCTCCTCTCCTCCCTTACTGCATCCTTTGACTCCCTATGTCCCCTATCCTCCAGGCCGGCTCGGTCCTCCCTCCCGCCTCCGTGGCTCGACGACTCATTGCGAGCTCACAGAACAGGGCTCCGGGCAGCCGAGCGGAAATGGAGGAAAACTCGCCTCCTGCGGACCTGGCATCCTTTCACTCCCTCCTCTCTACATTTTCCTCCTCTGTCTCTGCTGCTAAAGCCACTTTCTACCACTCTAAATTCCAAGCATCTGCCTCTAACCCTAGGAAGCTCTTTGCCACCTTCTCCTCCCTCCTGAATCCTCCCCCCCTCCCTCCTCCTCTCTGCAGATGACTTCGTCAACCATTTTGAAAAGAAGGTCGATGACATCCGATCCTCGTTTGCTAAGTCAAACGACACTGCTGGTTCTGCCCACACTGCCCTACCCTATGCTCTGACCTCTTTCTCCCCTCTCTCTCCAGATGAAATCTCGCGTCTTGTGACGGCCGGCCGCCCAACAACCTGCCCGCTTGACCCTATCCCCTCCTCTCTCTTCTCCAGACCATTTCCGGAGACCTTCTCCCTTACCTCACCTCGCTCATCAACTCATCCCTGACCGCTGGCTACGTCCCTCCCGTCTTCAAGAGAGCGAGAGTTGCACCCCTTCTGAAAAACCTACACTCGATCCCTCCGATGTCAACAACTACAGACCAGTATCCCTTCTCTCTTTCTCTCCAAAACTCTTGAGCGTGCCGTCCTTGGCCAGCTCTACCGCTATCTCTCTCAGAATGACCTTCTTGATCCAAATCAGTCAGGTTTCAAGACTAGTCATTCAACTGAGACTGCTCTTCTCTGTATCACGGAGGCGCTCCGCACTGCTAAAGCTAACTCTCTCTCCTCTGCTCTCATCCTTCTAGACCTATCGGCTGCCTTCGATACTGTGAACCATCAGATCCTCCTCTCCACCCTCTCCGAGTTGGGCATCTCCGGCGCGGCCCACGCTTGATTGCGTCCTACCTGACAGGTCGCTCCTACCAGGTGGCGTGGCGAGAATCTGTCTCCTCACCACGCGCTCTCACCACTGGTGTCCCCAGGGCTCTGTTCTAGGCCCTCTCTTATTCTCGCTATACACCAAGTCACTTGGCTCTGTCATAACCTCACATGGTCTCTCCTATCATTGCTATGCAGACGACACACAATTAATCTTCCTTTCCCCTTCTGATGACCAGGTGGCGAATCGCATCTCTGCATGTCTGGCAGACATATCAGTGTGGATGACGGATCACCACCTCAAGCTGAACCTCAGCAAGACGGAGCTCCTCTTCCTCCCGGGAAGGACTGCCCGTTCCATGATCTCGCCATCACGGTTGACAACTCCATTGTGTCCTCCTCCCAGAGCGCTAAGAACCTTGGCGTGATCCTGGACAACACCCTGACGTTCTCAACTAACATCAAGGCGGTGTCCCGTTCCTGTAGGTTCATGCTCTACAACATCCGCAGAGTACGACCCTGCCTCACACAGGAAGCGGCGCAGGTCCTAATCCAGGCACTTGTCATCTCCCGTCTTGATTACTGCAACTCGCTGTTGGCTGGGCTCCCTGCCTGTGCCATTAAACCCCTACAACTCATCCAGAACGCCGCAGCCCGTCTGGTGTTCAACCTTCCCAAGTTCTCTCACGTCACCCCGCTCCTCCGCTCTCCCACTGGCTTCCAGTTGAAGCTCGCATCCGCTACAAGACCATGGTGCTCGCCACGGAGCTGTGAGGGGAACGGCACCTCAGTACCTCCAGGCTCTGATCAGGCCCTACACCCAAACAAGGGCACTGCGTTCATCCACCTCTGGCCTGCTCGCCTCCCTACCACTGGGAGGAAGTACAGTTCCCGCTCAGCCCAGTCAAAACTGTTCGCTGCTCTGGCCCCCAATGGTGGAACAAACTCCCTCACGACGCCAGGACAGCGGAGTCAATCACCACCTTCCGGAGACACCTGAAACCCCACCTCTTCAAGGAATACCTAGGATAGGGTAAGTAAGGGTAAGTAATCCTTCTCCCTCACCCCCCAACAAGATTTAGATGCAAGTGGCTGTTCCACTGGTTGTCATAAGGTGTATGCACCAATTTGTAAGTCGCTCTGGATAAGAGCGTCTGCTAAATGACTTAAATGTAAAATGTAAATGTAATACTGTAGTGTGGTAGTGTACTGTAGTGTGGTAATACTGTAGTGTGGTAG
>NW_026278229.1:0-12554 GCF_023373465.1 Oncorhynchus keta | reverse complement strand
CTATATAGCCTCCACATTGACTCTGTACCGTAATACCCTGTATATAGCCTCCACATTGACTCTGTACCGTAATACCCTGTATATAGCCTCCACATTGACTCTGTACCGTAACACCCTGTATATAGCCTCCACATTGACTCAGTACTGGTAACCCCTGTATATAGCCTCCACGTTGACTCTGTACCGTAACACCCTGTATATAGCCTCCACATTGACTCTGTACCAGTACCCCCTGTAGTATATAGCCCCGACATTGACTCTGTACCGTAATACCCTGTATATAGCTTCCACACTAACTCTGTATCGTAATACACTGTATATAGCCTCCACATTGACTCTGTACCATAATACCCTGTATATAGCCTCCACACTGACTCTGTACCAGTACCCCTGTATATAGCCTCCACATTGACTCTGCACCGTAATACCCTGTATATAGCCTCCACATTGACTCTGTACCGTAATACCCTGTATATAGCCTCCACATTGACTCTGTACCAGTACCCCTGTATATAGCCTCCACATTGACTCTGCACCGTAATACCCTCTATATAGCCTCCACATTGACTCTGTACCGTAATACCCTGTATATAGCCTCCACATTGACTCTGTACCGTAATACCCTGTATATAGCCTCCTACTTGACTCTGTACCGTAACACCCTGTATAAGGCTCCACATTGACCAGTACTGGTAACCCCTGTATATAGCCTCCACGTTGACTCTGTACCGTAACACCCTGTATATAGCCTCCACATTGACTCTGTACCAGTACCCCCTGTAGTATATAGCCCCGACATTGACTCTGTACCGTAATACCCTGTATATAGCTTCCACACTAACTCTGTATCGTAATACACTGTATATAGCCTCCACATTGACTCTGTACCATAATACCCCTGTATATAGCCTCCACACTGACTCTGTACCAGTACCCCTGTATATAGCCTCCACATTGACTCTGTACCGTAATACCCTGTATATAGCCTCCACACTGACTCTGTACCAGTACCCCCTGTATATAGCCTCCAAAATTGACTCTGCACTGTAATACCCTGTATATAGCCTCCACATTGACTCTGTACCGTAAATACCCTGTATATAGCCTCCACATTGACTCTGTACCAGTACACCCTGTATATAGCCTCCACATTGACTCTGTACCGTACCCTGTATATAGCCTCCACATTGACTCTGTACCGTAATACCCTGTATATAGCCTCCACATTGACCCTGTACCGTAACACCCTGTATATAGCCTCCACATTGACTCTGTACCGTAACACCCTGTATATAGCCTCCACATTGACTCTGTACCGTAATACCCTGTATATAGCCTCCACATTGACTCTGTACCGTAATACCCTGTATATAGCCTCCACACTGACTCTGTACCAGTACCCCCTGTATATAACTCTCCACATGTACAAATGTACCGAACACCCTGTATATAGCCTCCACACTGACTCTGTACCGTAACACCCTGTATATAGCCTCCTACATTGACAAATTACTCAACTAACCGGTATATAGCCTCCACACTGACTCTGTACCAGTACGCCTTGCATATAACCTCTACCTACATGTACAAATACCCCTGTATATAGCCTCCAAAATTGACTCTGTACCAATACCCCTGTAATAGCCTCCACATTGACTCTGTACCTCAACTACCCTGTATATAGCCTCCACATTGACTCTGTACCAGTACACCCCTGTAATAGCCTCCTACATGTACTCTGTACCGTAATACCCGTATATAGCCTCCACACTGACTCAGTACCGTAATACCCTGTATATAGCCTCCACATTGACCCTGTACCGTAACACCCTGTATATAGCCTCCACATTGACTCTGTACCAGTACCCCTGTATATAGCCTCCACGTTGACTCTGTACCGTAACAGCCTGTATATAGCCTCCACATTGACTCTGTACCAGTACCCCTGTATATAGCCCCCACATTGACTCTGTACCGTAATACCCTGTATATAGCCTCTACACTAACTCTGTATCGTAATACCCTGTATATAGCCTCCACACTAACTCTGTATCGTAATACACTGTATATAGCCTCCACATTGACTCTGTACCGTAATACCCTGTATATAGCCTCCACACTGACTCTGTACCAGTACCCCTGTATATAGCCTCCACATTGACTCTGTACCGTAATACCCTGTATATAGCCTCCACACTGACTCTGTACCAGTACCCCTGTATATAGCCTCCACATTGACTCTGCACCGTAATACCAGGCGGTGTCATATAGCCTCCACATTGACTCTGTACCGTAATAGACTGTATATAGCCTCCACATTGACTCTGTACCGAGCACCTGTATATAGCCTCCACATTGACTCTGTACCGTAACACCCTGTATATAGCCTCCACATTGACTCAGTACTGGTAACCCCTGTATATAGCCTCCACGTTGACTCTGTACCGTAACACCCTGTATATAGCCTCCACATTGACTCTGTACCAGTACCCCTGTAGTATATGCCCCGACATTGACTCTGTACCGTAATACCCTGTATATAGCTTCCACACTAACTCTGTATCGTAATACACTGTATATAGCCTCCACATTGACTCTGTACCATAATACCCTGTATATAGCCTCCACACTGACTCTGTACCAGTACCCCTGTATATAGCCTCCACATTGACTCTGCACCGTAATACCCTGTATATAGCCTCCACATTGACTCTGTACCGTAATACCCTGTATATAGCCTCCACATTGACTCTGTACCAGTACCCCTGTATATAGCCTCCACATTGACTCTGCACCGTAATACCCTCTATATAGCCTCCACATTGACTCTGTACCGTAATACCCTGTATATAGCCTCCACATTGACTCTGTACCGTAATACCCTGTATATAGCCTCCACATTGACTCTGTACCGTAACACCCTGTATATAGCCTCCACATTGACTCAGTACTGGTAACCCCTGTATATAGCCTCCACGTTGACTCTGTACCGTAACACCTGTATATAGCCTCCACATTGACTCTGTACCAGTACCCCCTGTAGTATATAGCCCCGACATTGACTCTGTACCGTAATACCCTGTATATAGCCTCCACATTGACTCTGTACCGTAATACCCTGTATATAGCCTCCACACTGACTCTGTACCAGTACCCCTGTATATAGCCTCCAAAATTGACTCTGTACCGTAATACCCTGTATATAGCCTCCACATTGACTCTGTACCGTAATACCCTGTATATAGCCTCCACATTGACTCTGTACCAGTACACCCTGTATATAGCCTCCACATTGACTCTGTACCGTAATACCCTGTATATAGCCTCCACATTGACTCTGTACCGTAATACCCTGTATATAGCCTCCACATTGACCCTGTACCGTAATACCCTGTATATAGCCTCCACATTGACTCTGTACCGTAATACCCTGTATATAGCCTCCACATTGACCCTGTACCGTAACACCCTGTATATAGCCTCCACATTGACTCTGTACCGTAACACCCTGTATATAGCCTCCACATTGACTCTGTACCGTAATACCCTGTATATAGCCTCCACATTGACTCTGTACCGTAACACCCTGTATATAGCCTCCACATTGACTCTGTACCGTAATACCCTGTATATAGCCTCCACATTGATTCTGTACCGTAATACCCTGTATATAGCCTCCACATTGACTCTGTACTGTAATACCCTGTATATAGCCCCACTATTGTTATTTACTGCTGCTCCTTAATTATTTGTTATTCTTATCTCTTACTTTTTTTGGGGGGGGGGGGTTCTTGAAACTGCATTGTTGGTTAAGGGCTTGTAAGTAAGCATTTCGCTGAAAGGTATACACCTGTTGTATTTGGCGCATCTGTTGTATTCGGTGTGTGTGTGTCATTCATTAAATTATTCATTCATTGTTGGTCTGAAGCTCAGCCTCCTCATGAACCTGTCCTGCTGCTATTGGCTGAGCTGACTGTAGCCACACACACTGTAACTTCTATTCGGAGAGACTAGTGTGCGTCCCAAATTACACCCTATTCCGTATATAGGGCACTTATTTTGACCAGAGCCACCGGTAGTAGTGCAACAGAAGTCCACCCTAAAGGGAATGGAGGGCCATTTGGGACACAGCCCAAGAGCATTACATCAGCCAGAGAGGAGTGACATTATAGCTCTGATTACACTGTGTGCATGCGTAGGAGTGAAATTATAGCTCTGATAACTCTGTGTGTATATGTAGGGAGTGCCTGCCGTTCAGCTAAAGGGACAACTGTCTTCAGCTTCAGGAGTTTACTGTTTGTTCTTGGCTTTGGTTAGTTGGAGGTCATGTCAGATAAATTGTGTGCTTCTGGAAAGTGAGACGATGTGGGAATGTCAGGACTGTACTGACATAGAAAGACAAAATTAGTAACTTCTTCTCAGCCATCCGTTTTTGCAGGCTTATTTTGGTAAAAAAATATCAATCTTTTGGAAAATGGAATAGATGGAAATATAACAGTAGATCATGTTGAATGGGAAGATAATGCCACCAGTACTGTTGAATGGGAAGATAATGCCACCAGTACTGTTGAATGGGAAGATAATGCCACCAGTACTGTTGAATGGGAAGATAATGCCACCAGTACTGTTGAATGGGAAGATAATGCCACCAGTACTGTTGAATGGGAAGATAATGCCACCAGTACTGTTGAATGGGAAGATAATGTCACCAGTACTGTTGAATGGGAAGATAATGCCACCAGTACTGTTGAATGGGAAGATAATGCCACCAGTACTGTTGAATGGGAAGATAATGCCACCAGTACTGTTGAATGGGAAGATAATGCCACCAGTACTGTTGAATGGGAAGATAATGTCACCAGTACTGTTGAATGGGAAGATAATGCCACCAGTACTGTTGAATGGGAAGATAATGCCACCAGTACTGTTGAATGGGTAGATAATGTCACCAGTACTGTTGAAATGGAAGATAATGTCACCAGTACTGTTGAAATGGAAGATAATGTCACCAGTACTGTTGAAATGGAAGATAATGCCACCAGTACTGTTGAATGGGAAGATAATGAGACCAGAACTGTTGAATGGGAAGATAATGTCACCAGTACTGTTGAATGGGAAGATAATGAGACCAGAACAGTTGGATGAATTAAGTCAAATTGCCAACTGACCACCGACGCCTTAGGGATTAAGTGACAAATTGATAAACACACATTCCCATGATTCTTCCAGTGTTCTGCCCAGCAGGCAGCACATATACAAACACATCAATACTAGTGGATGAGGTTATCCAAGCAATAACACAAACAATAACAATAACACAAGCATCAAAAATCTATCAATAAATACACATTGAGATAACAAAAGACAATGGATATGAAGACAGGAAACGATATGGTGGATATCTCATAAACACCATTGACACCTCTAGGACTTCTCTAAGGGCGTTATGCCTTACCCTGGTGCATGGAGGGAGGCAGGGAGGGGAGGGAGAATGCGTGTGTGCGTGATGGCTGATGTAACTCCCTAGCAGTGTGAGCTCACGTCAGCTAACTGACACCTGGTGTTTTCCACCTTGTTTCCGAACCTGCAGTGTGACAAAACACCCCATCTGATCACCTCTTCTCTATGCATACCTAGTAAACAGATGGTGCTCCAGCCATTCGTCTTTGTTCTTGTAGATTGTGACAAGCTGATAAGAACCAGGTTATGTAAAGTGCAATTAGTGCAACCAATGACAATAGTGAGGGTGTGTCATAGTTATCAAAATGATGAGAATGAATTACCATATTGCAACAAGATTAGATGTTGTACATAGTATTAACATCAACATCCATGACTATTTCCTATACAGTGCCTTCAGAAAGTATTCATACCCTATTACTACATTTCCCGGTAAGAACAGAAAGCGGAAATAACAAGAGTCACTGACAACAACCTAAACAAAACAGGTGTGGTTCTAGGAGGGGTTCTGAAAGACAGTGCTAGGGGGATCCACTGAAAGTTGACGAAAGAGCAACAACAACTGGGACCTAAAGACACAACATGAAGCCCACTTAAGAAAACCCGCACAAACTTAAAGACCGGAAGCAAACCAAAGAGGTGGAGCATTACAAAACCAGGGAATCAGATAAGGATTGTGTGTCTAGGGCTAAAATAGGGAGAGCCAACTAAAGGTGTTAACCCTCCACATCTCTCAAGACAACTGGAGCACTGGGTTGATTGCTCTTAAATAACACCTCAACCCAGCACAGGTTGAAACACCTTCCCACTAAAGAGATGGAGAAGCCAGCACAGGTGTAAAACACTGCTTTAATGAGGTGACACCCAATCAGTGCGCCCCGCGCTCTAACATCCCACCTCAATAAATGGAAAAAACAAAGCCTGTAACAGCTCCTGGACTTATTCCACATGTTGTTGTGTACGGTCTGAATTCAACATGGATTACTGATTTTTTTCTCAGCCATCTACATAATATTGCATAATGACAGTGAATTTTAATTTTAATGTATGGAAAATTAAATACAGAAATATGTCATTTAAATAAATATTCACACCCCTAAGTCAATACTTTGTAGAAGCATCTTTGGCAGCAATTACAGCTGTGAGTCTTTTGGGTGAGTCTCTAGGCTTTGCACACCTGGATTGTACAATATTTGGCCATTCATGTTTTTAAATTCTTTAAGCTCTGTCAAGTTGATTGTTGATCCATTGCTAGACAGCCATTTTCATGTCATGCCATAGATTTTCATAGATTTGTAGATTTGGCCTTGTATTTTAGGTTATTGTCCTCCTGAAAGGTGAATTTATTTCCGTACCTGTTGAAAAGCAGACAAGCAGGTTTTCCTCTAGGATTTTGCCTGTGCTTTTTTGCTGTATTCCATTTATTTTTACGCAAAAAAACCTCCCTAGTCCTTTCCGGTGACGTACCTGTAACATGATGCAGCCACCACCATGCTTGAAAATATGAAGAGTGGTACTCAGTAATGTGTTGTTGGATTTGCCCCAAACATAACGCCATGTATTCAGGACATGAAGTTAATTTCTTTGCCACATTTTTGTGCAGTATTACTTAAGTGCCTTCTTGCAAACAGGATGCATGTTTTGTAGTATTTCTATTCTCTGAAGGCTTCCTTCTTTTCACTTTTGTTTATGTTGGTATTGTGGAGTAACTACAATGTTGTTGATCCATCCTCAGTTTTCTCCTATTACAGCCACTAAACTCTGTAACTGTTTTAAAATCACCACTCTCCGTCAACTGAGTTAGGAAGGACGCCTGTATCTTTGTAGTGACTGGGTGTATTGATACAACATCCAAAGTGTAATTAACCTTGAGGGACATTTAAAAAAAAAAAAATTACACATCCACCAATCGGTCCCCTTCTTAGTGAGGCATTGAAATTACTGTCCTGGACTTTGGTTGATTAATTACTCTATTGAGGGACCTTACAGAAAATGGTAAACTCAGCAAAAGGAACATCCTCCATTGTCAACTGTGTTTATTTTCAGCAAATTTAACATGTGTAAATATTTGTATGAACATAACAAGATTCAACAACTGAGACATATAAACTAAACAAGTTCCACATACATGTGACTAACAGAAATTGAATAATGTGTCCCTTAACAAAGGGGTCAAAATCAAAATTAACAGTCAGTATCTTGTGTGGCCACCAGCTGCATTAAGTACTGCAGTGCATCTCCTCCTCATGGACTGCACCAGATTTGCCAGTTCTTGCTGTGAGATGTGAGCCTACCAGTGTTTTTCCTGTACTGCTGTTTTCCCTCTAGTCCCTGTTTTCTCTCTAGTCCCTGTTTTCCCCCTAGTCCCTGTTTTCCCCCTAGTCCCTGTTTTCTCTCTAGTCCCTGTTTTCCCTCTAGTCCCTGTTTTCCCTCTAGTCCCTGTTTTCTCTCTAGTCCCTGTTTTCTCTCTAGTCCTGTTTTCCCCCTAGTCCCCGTTTTCTCTCTAGTCCCTGTTTTCTCTCTAGTCCCTGTTTTCTCTCTAGTCCTGTTTTCTCTCTAGTCCCTGTTTTCTCTCTAGTCCCTGTTTTCTCTCTAGTCCCTGTTTTCCCTCTAGTCCCTGTTTTCTCTCTAGTCCCTGTTTTCTCTCTAGTCCTTGTTTTCCCCCTAGTCCCAGTTTTCCCTCTAGTCCCTGTTTTCTCTCTAGACCCTGTTTTCTCTCTAGTCCCTGTTTTCTCTCTAGTCCCTGTTTTCTCTCTAGTCCCCGTTTTCTCTCTAGTCCCTGTTTTCTCTCTAGTCCCTGTTTTCTCTCTAGTCCCTGTTTTCCCTCTAGTCCCTGTTTTCTCTCTAGTCCCTGATTTCTCTCTAGTCCCTGTTTTCCCTCTAGTCCTTGTTTTCCCCCTAGTCCTTGTTTTCCCTCTAGTTCCTGTTTTCTCTCTAGTCCCTGTTTTCCCTCTAGTCCCGTTTTCTCTCTAGACCCCGTTTCTCTCTAGACCCCGTTTTCTCTCTAGACCCTGTTTTCTCTCTAGTCCTTGTTTTCCCCTAGTCCCTGTTTTCCCTCTAGTCCCTGTTTTCTCTCTAGTCCCCGTTTTCTCTCTAGACCCTGTTTTCCTCTAGTCCCTGTTTTCTCTCTAGTCCCTGTTTTCTCTCTAGACCCCGTTTTCTCTCTAGACCCTGTTTTCTCTCTAGTCCCTGTTTTCTCTCTAGTCCCCGTTTTCTCTCTAGACCCTGTTTTCTCTCTAGTCCCTGTTTTCCCTCTAGTCCCTGTTTTCCCTCTAGTCCCTGTTTTCCCTCTAGTCCCTGTTTTCCCTCTAGTCCCTGTTTTCCCTCTAGTCCCTGTTTTCCCTCTTGTCCCCGTTTTCCCTCTAGTCCCCGTTTTCCCTCTAGTCCCTGTTTTCCCTCTAGTCCCTGTTTTCTCTCTAGTCCCTGTTTTCCCCCTAGTCCCTGTTTTCCCTCTAGTCCCTGTTTTCCCTCTAGTCCCTGTTTTCCCTCTAGTCCCCGTTTTCCCTCTAGTCCCCGTTTTCCCTCTAGTCCCCGTTTTCTCTCTAGTCCCTGTTTTCTCTCTAGTCCCTGTTTTCCCTCTGGGCAAAACCCGGGTAAACAGGGACTATTCTGGCCTGCCTTGACCCTGCCTGCCATTCTGTACCTTGTGACACTGCCCTGGATTACTGTCCTCTGCCGGCCCTTGACCTGTCATTTGCCTGCCCACTGTCTGCACCTGGGTCTTATCCTGAGTTCTGATAGACACTAGACTTTTCAGCTTGTAATAATTTGTATTAACATAATTCCACTTTGACATTATGGGGTATCGTGTGTAGATCAGTGACACACATCTCAATGTAATCCATTTTCAATTCAGGCTGTAACACAACAAAATGTGGAAAAGTCGAGGGATGTGACTACTTTCTGAAGGCACTGATCCTGTTTCATAATTTAATTTGAAACATGTCATCGTTTGGTTCAAACGTAATGCATATTTAGCATCATCAACAAAGGGAATATCTCGGGTGGGAAGCTGAATACATTCATTCTTAAGACTCAGGCCCTTATGAATAATTGTTCATAAAAAGGGCCTGAGGTCAAAGTCAATGTTCAGACCACTAGGGTCAATGTTTTTGGATAGGAAATCCAGTCTTCTGTAGTAGTGAGGTCTAAATGTTACCTCCTTGTTAGGGTAAGATGCTTCATGCCTCTGTACATAGCTGCTGGAAGTAGAGGTACTGAGGGTACTGAGGCACCCCTGATAAACAAAATGATTCTCTCAACATGCTCCATGCCTCTGTACATAGCTGCTGGAAGTAGAGGTACTGAGGGTACTGAGGCACCCTGATAAACAAAATGATTCTCTCAACATGCTCCATGCCTCTGTACATAGCTGCTGGAAGTAGAGGTACTGAGGGTACTGAGGCACCCCTGATAAACAAAATGATTCTCTCAACATGCTCCATGCCTCTGTACATAGCTGCTGGAAGTAGAGGTACTGAGGTACTGAGGCACCCCTGATTAAAAAAAAAGATTCTCTCAACCAGCTTCATGAGGTTGTCACCTGGAATGCATTTAAATTAACAGGTGTGCCTTGTTAATTTGTGGAATTTCTTTCCTTAATGCGTTTGAGCTAGTCAGTTGTGTTGTGACAAGGTAGGGTGATATACAGAAGATAGCCCTCCTATTTGGTAAAAGACCGAGTCTATATTATGCCAACACCAACTGAAATAAGCAAAGAGAAACGAAAGTCCATCATTACTTTAAGACATGAAGGTCAGTCAAGAACTTTGAAAGATTCTTCAAGTGCAGTTGCAAAAACCATCATGATGAACCTGGCTCTCATGAGGACCGCCACAGGAAAGGAAGTTCATTAGAGCTACCAGCCTCAGAAATTGCAGCCCAAGGTTATTTGACCAAAAAGGAGAGATGGTTTGTGATGAGTTGTTCCGCAGAGTGAAGGAAAAGCAGCCAGAAAGTGCTCGGCATATGTGGGAACTCCTTCAAGACTGTTGGAAATATCGTGGCAATATCGTCCGAAATTATCCTCAGTAAATTTCTATCAAGTTGTCAGACCCCTGTGGATTGTCATTGTTGATAGACAACAATCATTTCACCTCTTCCACACTTACTTTACGGAATTCAAAATGACAATCATTTCACCTCTTCCACACTTACTTTACGAATTCAAAATGACAATAATTTATAATTTTCTTTCATAATTTGGTCAGATATACTTGGATGAGTAGTGTCAATAAATGTTACACCCACAGAGCTGCAATAGTTTCGTTAGCCGGGTTGTCACGTTAGTTCCTTTGTTATGTCTTTGTTTTAGTATGGTCAGGGTGTGAGTTGGGTGGGTTGTCTATGTTCGTTTTTCTATAATTTGGGATTTCTGTGTTCGGCCAAGTATGGTTCTCAATCAGAGGAAGCTGTCAATCGTTATCCCTGATTGAGAATCATCTGCCCAGGTAGCCTGTTTTTCACTTTTGAGTTGTTGGCGTTTGTCTTCCGTGTCAGTGCTTGTTGCTCACACGGGACTGTTTCGTTTATACACGTTTCTTGTTTTGTTCCAGTGTTCTGTTGTGTTTGATTAAACATTATGGACACTTACCACACTACGCATTGGTCCTCCGATCCTTCTCGCTACTCCTCCTCAGAAGAGAGGACGAAATCCGTTACAGGTTATGGAGGGATAAAAGTCTGCTGAACGTTCAATGCCACCATTTGGGGGAGGGCAGAGGGACAGATATTATGGGGTGTTTGTTGGTGTCAGGTACAGACCCAATCAGTTCTTTAAAATCCATTTTCAGCTGTTCTGAGGCTGCCGCTCATGTCATTTGACCCCACTTGAACCATGACAGTGTTGGAGTCGTGCTTGGTCTTTCCAGTCATGGGTGAACATAAGATTATAGGAGGACTGGCCACGCACGCACCCTGGGGCCCAGTGTTGAGGATCAAGCGTGGCAGATGTTGTTCTTTTTGTCCTCCATCCCACCTTTATGTCATTTCTAACATTCAGCATCATTACCCCAGCCCCATTCTGACATCATTACCCAGCCCCATTCTGACATCATTGCAGCCCCATTCTGACATCATTACCCAGCCCATTCTGACATCATTACCCAGCCCCATTCTGACATCATTACTTCCAACATTCCATTCACTGCAAATGCAACATTTTCACAAATGAGCTATTTTAACCACTTTTCCAACAACTTCAAACCCTTTGTCTAAGTTATGACAACTTTATATTCTTCCCTGCTATTCAAATCTGAAATCGGAACAGAATTATCTGGTACCAATGCAATGTTACTACCACTACTATAACTATAACCAGTCACTCCCACTACTATAAATATAACCAGTCACTACCACTACTATAACTATAACAAGTCACTCCCACTACTATAACCAGTCACTACCACTACTATAACTATAACCAGTCACTACCACTACTATAACTATAACCAGTCACTACCATTACTATAACTATAACCAGTCACAACCACTACTATAACTATAACCAGTCACTACCACTACTATAACCAGTCACTACCACTACTATAACTATAACCAGTCACTACCACTACTATAACTATAACCAGTCACTACCATTACTATAACTATAACCAGTCACTACTATAACTATAACCAGTCACTACTATAACTATAACCAGTCACTACCACTACTATAACTATAACCAGTCACTACCATTACTATAACTATAACCAGTCACTACCATTACTATAACTATAACCAGTCACTACCACTACTATAACTATAACCAGACACTATCACTACTATAACTATAACCAGTCACTACCACTACTATAACCAGTCACTACCACTACTATAACTATAACCAGTCACTACCACTACTATAACTATAACCAGTCACTACCACTACTATAACCAGTCACTACCACTACTATTACTATAACCAGTCACTACCACTACTATAACTATAACCAGTCACTACCACTACTATAACTATAACCAGTCACTACCACTACTATAACTATAACCAGTCACTACCACTACTATAACCAGTCACAACCACTACTATTACTATAACCAGTCACTACCACTACTATAACTATAACCAGTACAG
>NW_026278228.1:0-844 GCF_023373465.1 Oncorhynchus keta | reverse complement strand
CCTACTGTCCCCCTTCAGACAGTGTAGAGTAGGACAGTCAAGCTACCCACTGTCCCCCTTCAGACAGTGTAGAGTAGGACAGTCAAGCTACCCACTGTGACCCCTCCAGACAGTGTAGAGTAGGACAGTCAAGCTACCCACTCTGACCCCTCCAGACAGTCTAGAGTAGGACAGTCAAGCTACCCACTCTGACCCCTCCAGACAGTCTAGAGTAGGACAGTCAAGCTACCCACTCTGACCCCTCCAGACAGTCTAGAGTAGGACAGTCAAGCTACCCACTCTGACCCCTCCAGACAGTGTAGAGTAGGACAGTTAAGCTACCCACTGTCCCCCAGTACCATATGTAGAAGTGGTGTGTTAGGTGTTAATGTGTTGAGTTGGTACCCAGCTGTCTGTAGAAGTGGTGTGTTAGGTGTTAATGCAGCGTGTTGAGTTGGTGTGTTAGGTGTTAATGCAGCGTGTTGAGTTGGTGTGTTAGGTGACGGCTGGGTGTGTTAGGTGACGGCTGGGTGTGTTAGGTGACGGCTGGGTGTGTTAGGTGACGGCTGGGTGTGTTAGGTGACGGCTGGGTGTGTTAGGTGACGGCTGGGTGTGTTAGGTGACGGCTGGGTGTGTTAGGTGACGGCTGGGTGTGTTAGGTGACGGCTGGGTGTGTTAGGTGACGGCTGGGTGGTCCAGAGGGTTTGTTTGACACTGCAGCCTTAATCTGTTGTGTTATTTCCTCCTCTCCTTCCAGTTGTATATGTTACAGCCATCAGGAATTATATTATATATATTACAGGGATTGTTCTCCATGCAGGCCACCTCTCCTCTCTCTCTCTGTCTCTCTCTCTCTCTCTGTCTC
>NW_026278227.1:5000-23397 GCF_023373465.1 Oncorhynchus keta | reverse complement strand
GATATCAGTGGTTCTGGGCCAGTACATTTACATTTAAGTCATTTAGCAGACGCTCTTATCCAGAGCGACTTACAAATTGGTGCATTCACCTTATGACATCCAGTGGAACAGCCACTTTACAATAGTGCATCTAAATCTTTAGGGGGGTGAGAAGGATTACTTATCCTATCCTAGGTATTCCTTAAAGAGGTGGGGTTTCAGGTGTCTCCGGAAGGTGGTGATTGACTCCGCTGTCCTGGCGTCGTGAGGGAGTTTGTTCCACCATTGGGGGCCAGAGCAGCGAACAGTTTTGACTGGGCTGAGCGGGAACTGTACTTCCTCAGTGGTAGGGAGGCGAGCAGGCCAGAGGTGGATGAACGCAGTGCCCTTGTTTGGGTGTAGGGCCTGATCAGAGCCTGGAGGTACTGAGGTGCCGTTCCCCTCACAGCTCCGTAGGCAAGCACCATGGTCTTGTAGCGGATGCGAGCTTCAACTGGAAGCCAGTGGAGAGAGCGGAGGAGCGGGGTGACGTGAGAGAACTTGGGAAGGTTGAACACCAGACGGGCTGCGGCGTTCTGGATGAGTTGTAGGGGTTTAATGGCACAGGCAGGGAGCCCAGCCAACAACGGTGCAGTAATCAGACGGGGAGATGACAAGTGCCTGGATTAGGAACCTGGCGCTTCCTGTGTAAGAGGCAGGGTCGTACTCTGCGGATGTTGTAGAGAACCTACAGGAACGGGCCACCGCCTTGAATGTTGGTTGAGAACGACAGGGTGTTGGCCAGGATCACGCCAAGGTTCTTAGCGCTCTGGGAGGAGGACACAATGGAGTTGTCAGCCGTGATGGCGAATCATGGAGCGGGCAGTCCTTCCCCGGGAGGAAGGCAGCTCCGTCTTGCCGAGGGACCAGCTTGAGGTGGTGATCCGTCATCCACACTGATATGTCTGCCAGACATGCAGAGATGCGATTCGCCACCTGGTCGTCAGAAGGGGAAAGGAAGATTAATTGTGTGTCGTCTGCATAGCAATGATAGGAGAGACCATGTGAGGTTATGACAGAGCCAAGTGACTTGGTGTATAGCGAGAATAGGAGAGGGCTAGAACAGAGCCCTGGGGGACACCAGTGGTGAGAGCGCGTGAGTGAGAGACAGATTCTCGCCACGCCACCTGGTAGGAGCGACCTGTCAGGTAGGACGCAATCAAGCGTGGGCCGCGCCGGGAGATGCCCAGCTCGGAGAGGGTGGAGAGGAGGATCTGATGGTTCACAGTATCATAGGCAGCCGATAGGTCTAGAAGGATGAGAGCAGAGGAGAGAGAGTTAGCTTTAGCAGTGCGGAGCGCCTCCGTGATGCAGAGAAGAGCAGTCTCAGTTGAATGACTAGTCTTGAAACCTGACTGATTTGGATCAAGAAGGTCGTTCTGAGAGAGATAGCGGTAGAGCTGGCCAAGGACGGCACGTTCAAGAGTTTTGGAGAGAAAAGAAAGAAGGGATACTGGTCTGTAGTTGTTGACATCGGAGGGATCGAGTGTAGGTTTTTTTCAGAAGGGTGCAACTCTCGCTCTCTTGAAGACGGAAGGGACGTAGCCAGCGGTCAGGGATGAGTTGATGAGCGAGGTGAGGTAAGGGAGAGGTCTCCGGAAATGGTCTGGAGAAGAGAGAGGGGATAGGGTCAAGCGGGCAGGTTGTTGGGCGGCCGGCCGTCACAAGGCAGCGAGATTTCATCTGGAGAGAGGGAGAAAGAGGTCAGAGCACAGTAGATTCCAATGACATCATAGTTAGTGGTTCCGGGCCAGTAGATTCCAATGACATCATAGATATCTGTGGTTCAATGACATCATAGTTATCAGTGGTTCCGGGACAGTAGCTTCCAATGACATCATAGTTATCAGTGGTTCTGGGCCAGTAGATTCCAGTGACATCATAGTTATCAGTGGTTCTGGGCCAGTAGATTCCAGTGACATCATAGTTATCAGTGGTTCTGGGCCAGTAGATTCCAATGACATCATAGTTATCAGTGGTTCTGGGCCAGTAGATTCCAGTGACATCATAGTTATCAGTGGTTCTGGGCCAGTAGATTCCAGTGACAACACAGATATCTGAGGTTCTGGGCCAGTAGCTTTCAGTGACAACATAGATATGTGGTTCTGGGCCAGTAGATTCCAGTGACAACATAGATAAACATCCGGATGTAACATTTGACAGCAGAAAAACATGGACAATGAATAACAGAAAAAAAAACAATACTATATCATGTACAAGCAAAACACACATACAGGTAAATATCACTGTATGTTTTAGAGTTGGACTGTAGCATGTAAAACACACAAACACAAAGAAACCTACATTATGGAATAAACAACAACGATGTACTACTTACTGGCTGTACGTTTACAGGATGGTCATATGATTTCTGTGACACCTTTCCAATATCTTGAATATAAATAGTCTGTCAGCCCTTCAAAAAGGGTCATTCAGTGACACATTTCACCTCATATTAGGAGTCATCAATACTCGTCAGTACTTACAAATACTAAAACAGATACTCGTCAATACTTACTAAATACTAAACAGCCGTTTTGTCTGTGGTAACACAGGAAACGCCAGTATGATAACTCATTTACATATGTCGATTACTAATACATACGATTATTTTCATGAATTGTATAAACAAAAGTACCGTGGTGAACCTATTGCTGTAAAGTCTGCTTACAACCAACCCCCCTCCCCTCCCCTCCCCCCGAACGCGGCTCACTCTCCAGATCCCAATCAGCTGAATTCGGATCACCTGTTCACACACACACACACACACCTGTATGTCATTATCACACACTATTTAGTTCAGTTCTTTGCACCCCATCACTGTGAGGTGTTGATTGTTTCATGATACACGTCTTTGAGAAGCACTTCCTGTAATTTACACCTCCTGTGTATGATAGTGAGGCAGGCAAAAACTAACGGCCCCTTTGCCTATTCTCCCTGCCTGTACCTTAGCCTATCTCCCAGACGACGTTACTAGCCTTTTCCCCTGGCTGTACTGTTACCCTTTTGGGTTCCCTGTGTATGACCTTCTGCCTGCCCCGGGACCCAGCTACCTGCCTCCTCCTGTGTATGACCTTATCCCTGCCCCTGGACCCAGCTACCTGCCTCCTCCTGTGTATGACCTTCTGCCTGCCCCTGGACCCAGCTACCTGCCTCCTCATGTGTATGACCTTCTGCCTGCCCCTGGACCCAGCTACCTGCCTCCTCCTGTGTATGACCTTCTGCCTGCCCCTGGACCCAGCTACCTGCCTCCTCCTGTGTATGACCTTCTGTCTGCCCCGGGACCCAGCTACCTGCCTCATCCTGTGTATGACCTTCTGCCTGCCCCGGGACCCAGCTACCTGCCTCCTCCTGTGTATGACCTTCTGCCTCCTCCTGGACCCAGTTACCTGCCTCCTCCTGTGTATGACCTTCTGCCTGCCTCTGGACCCAGCTACCTGCCTCCTCCTGTGTATGACCTTCTGTCTGCCCGGGACCCAGCTACCTGCCTCCTCCTGTGTATGACCTTCTGCCTGCCCCTGGACCCAGCTACCTGCCTCCTCCTGTGTATGACCTTCTGCCTGCTCCTGGACCCAGCTACCTGCCTCCTCCTGTGTATGACCTTCTGTCTGCCCCTGGACCCAGCTACCTGCCTCCTCCTGTGTATGACCTTCTGTCTGCCCCGGGACCCAGCTACCTGCCTCCTCCTGTGTATGACCTTCTGTCTGCCCCTGGACCCAGCTACCTGCCTCCTCCTGTGTATGACCTTCTGCCTGCCCCGGGACCCAGCTTACCTGCCTCCTCCTGTGTATGACCTTCTGCCTGCCCCGGGACCCAGCTACCTGCCTCCTCCTGTGTATGACCTTCTGTCTGCCCCGGGACCCAGCTACCTGCCTCCTCCTGTGTATGACCTTCTGCCTGCCCCGGGACCCAGCTACCTGCCTCCTCCTGTGTATGATCTTCTGTCTGCCCCTGGACCCAGCTACCTGCCTCCTCCTGTGTATGACCTTCTGCCTGCCCGGGACTCAGCTTACCTGCCTCCTCCTGTGTATGACCTTCTGCCTGCCCGGGACCCAGCTACCTGCCTCCTCCTGTGTATGACCTTCTGCCTGCCCGGGACCCAGCTACCTGCCTCCTCCCTGTGTATGACCTTCTGTCTGCCCCTGGACCCAGCTACCTGCCTCCTCCTGTGTATGACCTTCTGCCTGTCCCTGGACCCAGCTACCTGCCTCCTCCTGTGTATGACCTTCTGCCTGCCTCTGGACCCAGCTACCTGCCTCCTCCTGTGTATGACCTTCTGCCTGCCTCTGGACCCAGCTACCTGCCTCCTCCTGTGGTCCTTTACAAATAAACACCTGCTGCGCCCTGCGCTAGAAACCAGCACTGTCTCCCTTCGTGTTCATTATATTTGCACCAGGCAGACAGCTGTATAAAGCCCAGCCTATCTCAGTAGGAGCTTAACAGACTGGGCGTGCATTCAAAATGGTGCCCTACTTTTGACCAGGGTCTATTGGGAGGGGGAGAGATCTGGTCAAAATGAATGCATTATATAAGGAACAGGGTTCTACTGTGGATGCACACAGGCTCCAAACCATTCTTTACCCTATTGTGAACCTGAGAGAGAGAGAGACAGAGAGAGACAGAGAGAGAGACAGAGAGAGAGACAGAGAGAGAGAAGAGACAGAGAGAGAGAGAGAGAGACAGAGAGAGAGACAGAGAGCGACAGAGACAGAGACAGACAGAGAGAGTACAGAGAGACAGAGAGAGAGACCGAGAGAGACAGAGAGACAGAGGAAGAGAGAGACAGAGACAGAGAGAGCGACAGAGACAGAGAGAGACGGAGACGGAGAGACGGAGACGGAGACAGACAGAGACAGAGAGAGAGAGAACAGGTGCTTTGGGTGTCCAGTATTGAGGGAATAGGGGACTGTTGGTATTAGGGTCCCATTTCAGACGCAGACCTGACCTTGTAAAACAGACCGCCCGCTCAGTCTCGTCATACCATATACAAGAGGCCTGGCTTGGGCACACACTGGTTGAATCAACGTTGCGTCCACACTATTTCAATAAAAAAATTACGTTGAACCCAACGTGGAATAGATGTTGAATTGACATCTTCTCCGAGTGGGAGGGGACTTTTACTCCGAAACAGTCGAATGCTGTATGGCAGAACTGGGCTCCTGAGTGGCGTCTCCACAGTCCCTGGTTCAAATCCAGGCTGTATCACATCCGGCCCCTGTGATCGGGAGTCCCATAAGGCGGCGCAATTGGCCCAGCGTCCCCGGGTCTGGCCCGGGAGGAGGTCGTCACTGACAATAAGTATTTGTTCTTAACTGACTTGCCGAGTTAAATAAAGATAAAATAAATCAAACCGACTGTCAACTCACCTCCGTCCATCTCAAGTCACTTAGTCTTCTCAACAGAGGACCAATCAGCCAATGTGTAATATCCCCAACAACCTAGCTACTCCCGTCCAGTCCTTCCAACCAAAAGTAGTGCCATATATAGGGAATAGGGTGCTTATTTTGGGATGCATTGGGATGACTGACACAACAGCTTTAGTGACTTCATGGCCCAGAGGAAACAGGTATCTGGTGATATAGCGCGCATCACATAGGAAACACAGTCACAACAGGCCTATAAAACAAGCATCTGTAACACCACCATCATCATCATCATCATCATTACAACGCAGGTTGACGTTTGTTGTCGTGAATCTTGCCTTGGAGGCAGAACTGAGCGATTTCCACGAGATGGACCAGCTGCAAAGTCAAAATTGCCTATATATACACATATATAAATAATTTAAGGTTAGGCATTAAGGTTTTCAATGTGCTTAAGGTTAAGTTCGAACTCAGATGTTATGACTTTGTGGCTGGTGACCATTCTGCAGAGCTGCCTCCAGAACAACATTCATGCCAAGAAAAGAAGAAGAAAACCCCATTAGCATTACAACCGCCACCATGTAACAGTTCTCTTTTATTTAACCATTTCAAATGTCAACCTTTAAATGGCTTGTCCCAGCATGCAATACATTGGAACCTATTACAGTACACATAACCATAGACACATACTGTATACAGATATTTATCCATCTATGGCTCTTTACACAACCAGCTCACTACTCTGATTCCACCAGTTAGTTCAACCAGCTCACTACTCTGATTCCACCAGTTAGTTCAACCAGCTCACTACTCTGATTCCACCAGTTAGTTCAGTTAGTTCAACCAGCTCACTACTCTGATTCCACCAGTTAGTTCAGTTAGTTCAACCAGCTCACTACTCTGATTCCACCAGTTAGTTCAGTTAGTTCAACCAGCTCACTACTCTGATTCCACCAGTTAGTTCAACCAGCTCACTACTCTGATTCCACCAGTTAGTTCAGTTAGTTCAACCAGCTCACTACTCTGATTCCACCAGTTAGCTCAACCAGCTCACTACTCTGATTCCACCAGTTAGTTCAGTTAGTTCAACCAGCTCACTACTCTGATTCCACCAGTTAGTTCAGTTAGTTCAACCAGCTCACTACTCTGATTCCACCAGTTAGTTCAGTTAGTTCAACCAGCTCACTACTCTGATTCCACCAGTTAGTTCAGTTAGTTCAACCAGCTCACTACTCTGATTCCACCAGTTAGTTCAGTTAGTTCAACAGCTCACTACTCTGATTCCACCAGTTAGCTCAACCAGCTCACTACTCTGATTCCACCAGTTAGTTCAGTTAGTTCAACCAGCTCACTACTCTGATTCCACCAGTTAGTTCAGTTAGTTCAACCAGCTCACTACTCTGATTCCACCAGTTAGTTCAGTTAGTTCAACCAGCTCACTACTCTGATTCCACCAGTTAGTTCAGTTAGTTCAACCAGCTCACTACTCTGATTCCACCAGTTAGTTCAGTTAGTTCAACCAGCTCACTACTCTGATTCCACCAGTTAGTTCAGTTAGTTCAACCAGCTCACTACTCTGATTCCACCAGTTAGTTCAGTTAGTTCAACCAGCTCACTACTCTGATTCCACCAGTTAGCTCAACCAGCTCACTACTCTGATTCCACCAGTTAGCTCAACCAGCTCACTACTCTGATTCCACCAGTTAGCTCAACCAGCTCACTACTCTGATTCCACCAGTTAGTTCAGTTAGTTCAACCAGCTCACTACTCTGATTCCACCAGTTAGTTCAGTTAGTTCAACCAGCTCACTACTCTGATTCCACCAGTTAGTTCAACCAGCTCACTACTCTGATTCCACCAGTTAGTTCAGTTCCAGTTCAACCAGCTCACTACTCTGATTCCACCAGTTAGCTCAACCAGCTCACTACTCTGATTCCACCAGTTAGTTCAGTTAGTTCAACCAGCTCACTACTCTGATTCCACCAGTTAGTTCAGTTAGTTCAGCTCACCTCTGAGTTAGTTCTCACTACTCTGATTCCACCAGTTAGTTCAGTTAGTTCAACCAGCTCACTACTCTGATTCCACCAGTTAGTTCAGTTAGTTCAACCAGCTCACTACTCTGATTCCACCAGTTAGTTCAGTTAGTTCAACCAGCTCACTACTCTGATTCCACCAGTTAGCTCAACCAGCTCACTACTCTGATTCCACCAGTTAGTTAGTTCAGTTAGTTCAAGTTAGTTCCAGCTCACTACTCTGATTCCACCAGTTAGTTCAGTTAGTTCAACCAGCTCACTACTCTGATTCCACCAGTTAGTTCAGTTAGTTCAACCAGCTCACTACTCTGATTCCACCAGTTAGTTCAGTTAGTTCAACCAGCTCACTACTCTGATTCCACCAGTTAGTTCAGTTAGTTCAACCAGCTCACTACTCTGATTCCACCAGTTAGTTCAGTTAGTTCAACCAGCTCACTACTCTGATTCCACCAGTTAGTTCAGTTAGTTCAACCAGCTCACTACTCTGATTCCACCAGTTAGCTCAACCAGCTCACTACTCTGATTCCACCAGTTAGTTCAGTTAGTTCAACCAGCTCACTACTCTGATTCCACCAGTTAGTTCAGTTAGTTCAACCAGCTCACTACTCTGATTCCACCAGTTAGTTCAGTTAGTTCAACCAGCTCACTACTCTGATTCCACCAGTTAGTTCAGTTAGTTCAACCAGCTCACTACTCTGATTCCACCAGTTAGTTCAGTTAGTTCAACCAGCTCACTACTCTGATTCCACCAGTTAGTTCAGTTAGTTCAACCAGCTCACTACTCTGATTCCACCAGTTAGTTCAACCAGCTCACTACTCTGATTCCACCAGTTAGTTCAACCAGCTCACTACTCTGATTCCACCAGTTAGTTCAACCAGCTCACTACTCTGATTCCACCAGTTAGCTCAACCAGCTCACTACTCTGATTCCACCAGTTAGCTCAACCAGCTCACTACTCTGATTCCACCAGTTAGTTCAGTTAGTTCAACCAGCTCACTACTCTGATTCCACCAGTTAGTTCAACCAGCTCACTACTCTGATTCCACCAGTTAGTTCAACCAGCTCACTACTCTGATTCCACCAGTTAGTTCAACCAGCTCACTACTCTGATTCCACCAGTTAGCTCAACCAGCTCACTACTCTGATTCCACCAGTTAGCTCAACCAGCTCACTACTCTGATTCCACCAGTTAGTTCAACCAGCTCACTACTCTGATTCCACCAGTTAGTTCAACCAGCTCACTACTCTGATTCCACCAGTTAGCTCAACCAGCTCACTACTCTGATTCCACCAGTTAGCTCAACCAGCTCACTACTCTGATTCCACCAGTTAGTTCAACCAGCTCACTACTCTGATTCCACCAGTTAGTTCAACCAGCTCACTACTCTGATTCCACCAGTTAGTTCAACCAGCTCACTACTCTGATTCCACCAGTTAGTTCAACCAGCTCACTACTCTGATTCCACCAGTTAGTTCAACCAGCTCACTACTCTGATTCCACCAGTTAGTTCAACCAGCTCACTACTCTGATTCCACCAGTTAGTTCAACCAGCTCACTACTCTGATTCCACCAGTTAGTTCAACCAGCTCACTACTCTGATTCCACCAGTTAGTTCAACCAGCTCACTTATCCCTCATTCTTCTTCTTCTTCTTCTTGCAGAATCATATACAATTGTAGTCCCTTGTTCCTCACAGTTGTAGTTCTTTGTGAAAAAAGCAGTTGCACTCACACAAGCACAAAGAAGAAGGCGTGGATTAGGCTGGGCAGAGGCTGGGCAGAGGCTGGGCAGAGGCTGGGCAGAGGCTGGGCAGAGGCTGGGCAGAGGCTGGGCAGAGGCTGGGCAGAGGCTGGGCAGAGGCTGGGCAGAGGCTGGGCAGAGGCTGGGCAGAGGCTGGGCAGAGGCTGGGCAGAGGCTGGGCAGAGGCTGGGCAGAGGCTGGGCAGAGGCTGGGGCCCCTGGCAGGGAGTGGGGTGAAGATTGGGTGGGGTGGGTGGCCTAATGAGGAAGTGGAACCAGGATATCCACGTAGTTGATGGGGAAGAAACCTGATTGGCCGTTGACCATTCCCTCGTACCAGTTATCATCGATCTGATTGGTTAGGTGATGATACGCCCTCTTTGAAGCCCAGCTCACCCTCGTTCTCCGGCACAAAGTCATACAACGCCCGGCAGCACGGTTGGTCCATAGGAGCTGGGGAGAGAGGGAAGGAGACGAAGAGAGAGAGGGGAAGGAGACGAAGAGAGAGAGAGGGGGAAGGAGACAAAGAGAGAGAGAGAGGGGAAGGAGACAAAGAGAGAGAGAGAGGGGAAGGAGACAAAGAGAGAGAGAGGGGAAGGAGACAAAGAGAGAGAGAGAGGGGAAGGAGACGAAAAGAGAGAGAGAGGAAGGAGACGAAGAGAGAGAGAGAGGGGAAGGAGACGAAGAGAGAGAGAGAGGGGAAGGAGACGAAGAGAGAGAGAGAGGGAAGGAGACGAAGAGAGAGAGAGAGGGGAAGGAGACGAAGAGAGAGAGAGAGGGGAAGGAGACGAAGAGAGAGAGAGAGGGGAAGGAGACGAAGAGAGAGAGAGAGGAAGGAAGGAGACGAAAGAGAGAGAGAGGGAAGGAGACGAAGAGAGAGAGAGAGAGGGAAGGAGACGAAGAGAGAGAGAGAGGGAAGGAGACGAAGAGAGAGAGAGGGGAAGGAGACGAAGAGAGAGAGAGAGGGAAGGAGACGAAGAGAGAGAGGGGAAGGAGACGAAGAGAGAGAGAGAGGGGAAGGAGACGAAGAGAGAGAGAGGGGAAGGAGACGAAGAGAGAGAGAGAGGGGAAGGAGACAAAGAGAGAGAGAGGGGAAGGAGACAAAGAGAGAGAGGGGAAGGAGACAAAGAGAGAGAGAGGGGAAGGAGACAAAGAGAGAGAGAGGGGAAGGAGACAAAGAGAGAGAGAGGGGAAGGAGACAAAGAGAGAGAGAGGGGAAGGAGACAAAGAGAGAGAGAGGGAAGGAGACGAAGAGAGAGAGAGAGGGGAAGGAGACGAAGAGAGAGAGAGAGAGGGAAGGAGACGAAGAGAGAGAGAGAGAGAAAGGAGACGAAGAGAGAGAGAGAGGAAGGAGACGAAGAGAGAGAGAGAGAGGGGAAGGAGACGAAGAGAGAGAGAGAGGGAAGGAGACGAAGAGAGAGAGAGGGGGAAGGAGACGAAGAGAGAGAGAGAGGGAAGGAGACGAAGAGAGAGAGGGGGAAGGAGAGACGAAGAGAGAGAGAGAGGGGAAGGAGACGAAGAGAGAGAGAGAGGAAGGAGACGAAGAGAGAGAGAGAGGGGAAGGAGACGAAGAGAGAGAGGAAGGAGACGAAGAGAGAGAGAGGGGAAGGAGAGACGAAGAGAGAGAGGGGGAAGGAGACGAAGAGAGAGAGAGAGGGGAAGGAGACGAAGAGAGAGAGAGAGGGGAAGGAGACGAAGAGAGAGAGAGAGGGGAAGGAGACTAAGAGAGAGAGAGAGGGGAAGGAGACGAAGAGAGAGAGAGAGGGGAAGGAGACGAAGAGAGAGAGAGAGAGGGGAAGGAGACGAAGAGAGAGAGAGGGAAGGAGACGAAGAGAGAGAGAGAGGAAGGAGACGAAGAGAGAGAGAGAGGGGAAGGAGACGAAGAGAGAGAGAGAGGGGAAGGAGACGAAGAGAGAGAGAGAGGGGGAAGGAGACAAAGAGAGAGAGAGAGGGGAAGGAGACAAAGAGAGAGAGAGAAGGAGGAAGAGAGAGAGAGAGGAAAGAGAGAGAGAGAGGGGAAGGAGACGAAGAGAGAGAGAGAGGGGAAGGAGACGAAGAGAGAGAGGGAAGGAGACGAAGAGAGAGAGAGGAGGGAAGGAGGCAGAGAGAGAGAGAGAGGGGAAGGAGACGAAGAGAGAGGAGGGAAGGAGACGAAGAGAGAGAGGGGAAGGAGACGAAAGAGAGAGGGGAAGGAGACGAAGAGAGAGAGAGGAAGGAGACGAAGAGAGAGGGGGAAGGAGATGAAGAGAGAGGGGGGGAGAGGGAAGGAGACAAAGAGAGAGAGGAAGGAGACGAAGAGAGAGAGGGGAAGGAGACGAAGAGAGAGGGGAAGAGAGGGAAGGAGACAAGAGAGAGAGGGGAAGGAGACGAAGAGAGAGGGGAAGGAGACGAAGAGAGAGGGGAAGGAGACGAAGAGAGAGAGGGAAGGAGACGAAGAGAGAGAGGGAAGGAGACGAAGAGAGAGAGGGGAAGGAGACGAAGAGAGAGAGGGGAAGGAGACGAAGAGAGAGAGGGGAAGGAGACGAAGAGAGAGAGGGAAGGAGACAGAAGAGAGAGAGAGGGGAGAGGAAGGAGACAAAGACAGAGAGAGGGGGAAGGAAGGGGACAAAGACAGAGAGAGGGGGAGGGAAGGAGACAAAGACAGAGAGAGGGGGAGGGGGAAGGAGACAAAGAGAGAGGGGGAGAGAGGAAGGAGACAAAGAGAGGAGAGAGAGAGGGGAAGAGACGAAGAGAGAGAGGGGAAGGAGACAAAGAGAGAGAAGAGGGGGAGGAAGGAGACAAAGAGAGAGAGGGGAAGGAGACGAAGAGAGAGAGGGGAAGGAGACGAAGAGAGAGAGGGGAAGGAGACGGGAAGGAGACAAAGAGAGAGAGAGGGGAGGGAAAAGACGAAGACTAGAGAGGGGAAGGAGACAAAGAGAGAGAGAGGGGGAGAGGGGAAGGAGACAAAGAGAGAGAGGAAGGAGACAAAGAGAGAGAAGGAGACGAGACAGAGAGAGGAAGGAGACAAAGAGAGAGAGGGCAGAGGGGAAGGAGACAAAGAGTCTGAGGGGAGAGGGTGTTTGTACAAAGAGAGGGAGAGGGGAAGGAGACTTAGAGAGAGAGGGAAGTGAGTCTGTAGAGAGTGAGTCCTAAGGAGACGTAAGAGAGAGGGGGGAGAGGGGAAGGAGACAAAGAGAGAGAGAGAGAGGGAGTCTTTAAGAAGGAGAGGTGAAGTCTAAGATCTGTGAGACAAAGAGAGAGAAGTCTGAAGGGGATCTGAGGAAGTCTAGAGAGGAAGAGTCAAAGAGAGAGAGGGGAGAGATGGGAAGGAGACGAAGAGTCTATGGAGGGGAGAGATGGGAAGGAGACTAAGAGAGAGAGAGTACTTGAGAGGTGAAGTTTGACGAAGAGAGAGTGTGTTTGAGACGTAAGGAGAGAGAGAGGGTAAGGAGACTGAGAGAGAGAAGGGGAAGGAGACTATGAGAGAGAGAGGGGGAAGGAGACTTTGTCTGTAGAGTGGGTAGAGAGGGAAGGAACAAGAGAGGAGGGGGAGTGAGATAAGGAGATGGGGAGAGAAAGAGAGAGACCGACAGACAGAGTGTGTTTGACTACTGTGTCTGCACGTGGATCTGTGAGTCTGTACGTGGATCTATGTTACATAGGCACAGTGTGGGCTCAGCCTGTGTTTGTACTTGGATCTATGTTTCTGTGTGTGGGTCTGTGAGTCTTTGTTTGTACGTGGATCTGTGAGTGTGAGTGTCTGTGCGTAGATCTGTGAGTCTTTACATGGATCTGTGAGTCTTTACATGGATCTGTGAGTCTTTGTTTGTACGTGGATCTGTGAGTGTGAGTGTCTGCGTCCGTCCCGTGTTGCTTCTCACCGGGTGCGCGCGTGGCCAGGGACTTGTTGGTGTTGAGCCCCCACTGTGGCTATCGCTTGGGGGAGCAGCTCCAGGACCTTCCGGGAGTTTAGGAACATACTCCTTCCTGGGTTTATCCTGCGCTCCTGATCCTGGAGAGACAACACAGAGGTCAGAGGTCAACACACAGGGTTAACCATGAATACGAACTCATTGTACGTCAGAAGAAAAGGTGAGAAATGTTCAATGTCAACACCACAGTGTCCCAGCCCTAGTCTCTGTATGTGTGTGTCTGTGTGACTGACCTCTCGTGCAGCTTGCTGGAGAGCTGCTGTAGTATTTCTGTGGCTTGTCTGTGATACTCCACCTGGGCCTGGACCAACGCTGCTAGCTGACTCACCTGCTCAATCTGCGCAAACACACACACACAGGGAAAAAAAGTGTCTCAAAGTTAGTTTTAGCCTACTCAAATGGATCCAACAACAGACAGAGAGGGTGAGGAGAGACAGAGAGGAGAGAGAGACAGAGAAGAGAGAGAGACAGAGAAGAGAGAGACAGGAGAGAGAGACATAGAGAGAGAGACAGAGAGACAGGAGAGAGAGACATAGAGAGAGGAGAGAGAGACAGAGAGAGAGGAGAGAGAGACAAGAGGAGAGGGACAGAGAAGGAAGAGAAGGGAAGAGAGAGAGACAGAAGGATAGAGAGGGAGAGAGGGACAGAGAAGAGAGAGAGACAGAGAGGAGAGAGAGACAGAGAGAGAGAGAGAGATAGAGAGAGAGAGACAGAGAGGAGAGAGACAGAGAGGAGAGGGGAGAGAGAGAAGAGAGGGAGAGAGAGAGGAAGAGACAGAGAGGAGAGGGGGAGAGAGAAGAGAGACAGAGAGGAGAGTGACAGAGGAGAGAGGAGAGAGAGAGAAGAGAGACAGAGAGGAGAGTGACAGAGAGGAGAGAGGACAGAGAAGGACAGAGAGGATGAGAGAGACAGAGAGGAGAGAGAGGAGAGAGGGACAGAGAGGAGAGAGGGAGAGAGAGAGAGGAGAGAGAGGAGAGGGAGAGAGAGAGAGAAGAGAGAGAGAGAGGAGAGAGAGAGAGAGAGAGAGAGGAGAGAGAGAGACAGAGAAGAGAGAGAGACAGAGAAGAGAGAGACAGAGGAGAGAGAGACAGGAGAGGAGAGAGGAGGAGAGAGGGACAGAGAGGGACGAGAGAGGAGAGAGGGAGGGACAGAGAGGATAGAGAGAGACAGAGAGGAGAGAGAGAGCAGAGAGAGAGAGGAGAGAGAGGGACAGAGAGAGGAGGAGAGAGGAGAGGAGGGAGAGAGAGAGAGAAGGAGAGGGACAGAGAAGGACAGAGAGGATGAGAGAGACAGAGAGGAGAGAGGGAGAGAGAAGAGAAAGAGACAGAAGAGAGGAGACAGAGAAGAGAGAGACAGAGAGGAGAGAGAGGGAGGAGAGAGGGACAGAGAGGGACAGAGAGGAGAGAGGGACAGACAGGACAAGAGAGAGGAGAGATAGACAGAAGGAGAGGGACAGAGAGGACAGAGAGGGATAGAGACAGAGGAGAGGGGACAGGAGGAGAAGAGGGAGACAGAGGGACAGAGAGGAGAGGGACAGAGAGGAGAGAGAGGAGAGGTGGAGGAGGAGAGACAGAGGGACAGAGACAACTTACATCACTCTCCAGCAGGTTGAACATGCTCTGCTCTGCCACTTCTTTGGACTCATCAAACTTCTCCAGCGCCTGTCTGATCTCCTCCTCCAGGACTCCTTTACCTACAATTACATAACAAGTCATTATAATAACATCAACGTTTCTATTTGAGAGAGTTATAATAACAAAAACATACCGAACAAAATTATAAATGCAACATGTAAAGTGTTGGTCCCATGTTTCCTGAGCTGAAATAAAAGATCCCAGAATTGTTCCATATGCAAAAAAATGCTTATTTCTCTCAAATGTTGTGTTTACATCCCTGATCATTACACAGGTGCACCTTGTGCTGGGTACAACAAAAAGGCCACTCTAAAATGTGCAAATTGGTCACACAAACACAACGTCACATTCGGCTTCTACACCTGCGGGATCGTCTGAGACCAGCCACCCGGACAGCTGATGCTACGTGTTATTTCAGTCTGTAATAAAGAGCCTTTGTGGGGCAAAACTCATTCTGATTGGCTGGACCTGGTTCCCAAGTGAGGTGGACCTATGTCCTCCCAGGCCCACCCATTGCTGTTCTTCTCCATCCAGTCATATAAAATCCATAGATTAGGGCCTAATAAATGTATTTCAATTGACTGATTTCCTATATAAACTGTAATTCAGTAAAATCTTTGCATGTTGTATTTATGTTCAGTATAATAATAATAATAATAAATTATAATGATAATAATAAATCATAAAAATACAAATAATACTAATATTACTAATAATACTAATAAATAATATTGATAATGATAATAAATAACAATAACAATAATAATACTAATAAATAATATTGATAATAATAATAATAGTAATAATAATAACAACGATAATAATAATAATAACAATAATAATAATGATAGTAAATAGTAATAATAATAGTAATAATAATAGTAATAATAATAATAATAATAAAAATAATAATAATAATAATAAATAGTAATAATGATAATAATAGTAATAATAATAATAATAATAATAATAATATACTAATAATAATAGTAAATAATAATAATAATAATATACTAATAATAGTAATAATAATAATAATAATAATAATAATAACATACTAATAATAATAATAATAATAATAATAATATACTAGTAATAATAGTAATAATAATAATAGTAATAATAATAATAATAATAATAATAATAATAGTAATAATAATAATAGTAATAATAATAATAATAATAATAATAATAATAGTAATAATAATAATAATAATAATAGTAATAATAATAATAATAATAATAATAATAATAATAATAATAATAATAATACTAATAGTAATAATACTATGATAGTAATAATAAATAGTATTCGTAATAATAATAATAGTAATAATAGTAATAATAATAATAACAGTAATAATACTATGATAATAGTAATAATAATAATAATAATAGTAATAATAATAATAATCTCCTTTACCGTGACGTTTCTTCTTATAGTCAAAGTCCAGGCGGCGTCCCTGCATCTTCTTCAGGTGGTGCTGCAACAACATCTTTCATTTACTTCATTTATTTTAAAATGATTTATTTTCCGATTCATTGAAGTTAATTTAAGATGGATTGAAATTAATTTTATATTTTATTTTATTTACTTAACAATAACTTTATGTAAGTTCATCAACACGTATTTATAATTCATCCTTTATTTAACAGTTATGTAACACTTATTGATCATATTGATTTAACATTCATATATTTAACATTTATCTAATATTTCATATTTATTTATTTATCTCTTTTCCTGTAGGTTCTGTCGTGGATCAATAAAGTTCTGATATCTACCTGTATTTCTTTGATGTCTTTTTCCTGTAGGTTCTGCAGTGGATCAATAAAGTTCTGTTTGACCTCCATATCCAGGGCATCCTTCACCGCCCCCAGCTCACCCATGGCCTCCCCAGCATCTAGGAGAGCCAGACCTGGAGGAGGGAGAGGTGACAAGGAGAGAGGGAAGGGTAGGGAGAGGCGGAGGGAGGGAGGGAAGGGTAGGGAGAGGTGGAGGAGGAGGGTAGACAGCGAGAGAGTTTACAAGTTTGTAGTTCCATCAGGGAAGTTCTGATAGGGAGAGGTGACAATAGAGTAGGGAAGGGTAGGGGGAGAGGGAGGGAAGGGTAGGGAGAGGAAGTGAAGGGTAGGGAGAGGTGGAGGGGAGGAGGAAAACATGACCTCTCCCAGCTCGTCCGGCCTGCAGGCCTCAGGAGGAAAAGATCAGCCTGAGAACCCGTCCTTCTCCTGTCCTCTGATCTTAGACATGGGAAGAGATTAGAAGAGTTTAGCCTCTGGATGCTGGGGAAAGAAAGAGAGTATAAGAGAGGAGGGAGGAAAAAGGAAAAGAGAGTCTGGAGAGAGAGAGAGAGTCTGTTTGTCAGTCTGTGAGAGAGGAAGGGAGTGAGAGAGAGAGAGACACTGTTTGTCTGTCAAGGAGAGGGGAAGGGTCAGGAGAGAGGAGAGAGGTTCTCACCTGGGAGGGCTGTAAGGAGAAGGAAAATGATGTCTAGCACTGCCCTACCAGTGGTGTCCACCTCTAGGGACACACACACACACACACACACACACACACACACACACACACAGACACACACAATTGTTTGTATGTTCCATCACAGCTTGACCAAGATGTTGACTTACACATGCTGTACACACAATACACACAGGTGTGTGTCTTTACACGTCTGTGTGTGTGTGTGTGTGTGTGTGTGTGTGTGTGTGTGCAGGTCTTTATATGTGTATGTGTTAACAGCAGCAGTGCATGTGTGTATGTGCAATGTGTCTGTGTGTGCAGTCAGTATATATATGTGTGTAGCAAACAGTGTGTAGCAGTCTTTACAGCATATGTGTGTGTGTGTGCAACAGCACTATGTAGTGTGTGTGTGTCTTTAACAGCAGTGTGTGTGTGTGTCTTTAGCATATGTGTGTGTGTGTGTGTCTTTATATATAGCAAATGTGTGCAGTGCAGTCTTTATATAGCAGCAACAGTGCAGCAGCAACAGTGTCTTTAGCAGCATATATGTGTGTGTGAGCAGTCTTTATACATACCATGTGTGTGTGTGTCTTTATATAACAGCACCAGCAGCAACAGCACCAGTAGTCTTTATATATATATATGTGTGTGTGTGTCTTTATATATATATGTGTGTGCACCAATTAGCAGCAGCATATGTGTGTGTGCACCATATATACCAGCACTAGCAGTGCAATAGCATATATATGTGTGTGTGCACCTTTATAGCATATAGCAGTGCAACAGTCACCATATATATATGTGTGTGTGTCTTTACAGCAACCAGTGTGCAACAGCACCAGTGTGCAACAGCACCAGTGTGTGCAACAGTGTGTGCAACAGTGTGTGTGTGTGTGCAAACGTGCCAGCAAACAGACTCCCTCTCCAGCAGCTCTCGTCCAGCAGCAACAAGCTGCACTAGCAGCAACAGCAACCAGCAGCTGATCTCAGCAACTGCAGAAAATCGCGGTCCTTCTCCTGCAGCAGCTGATCTTAGACATGGTCCCTATTAGACTCAGCAACAGCCCTGGATGCTGGGGAAAGAGCAACAGCAGCAGTATGTTTGTCAGTCTGTGAGCAGCAACAGCAACTGTGAGCAGCAACAAGTCTGTTTGCAACAGCAACTGTGAAGAAGACCATAGCAATCACACCAGCTAACCAGAAGAAGCAGCAATCTGTTTGTCTGAGAGCAGCAGCA
>NW_026278226.1:0-5573 GCF_023373465.1 Oncorhynchus keta | reverse complement strand
AGCTGGTCTGTCATAATACAATAGAGACAGTAGATCTAGCTGGTCTGTCATAATATAATAGAGACAGTAGATCTACCTGGTCTGTCAAAATATAATAGAGACAGTAGATCTACATGGTCTGTCATTATATAATAGAGACAGTAGATCTACCTGGTCTGTCAAAATATAATAGAGACAGTATATTTAGTTGGTCTGTCATAATATAATAGAGACACTAGATCTAGCTGGTCTGTCATAATACAATAGAGACAGTAGATCTAGCTGGTCTGTCATAATAGAATAGAGACAGTAGATCTAGCGGGTCTGTTATAATATAATATAGACAGTATTAGATCTAGCTGGTCTGTCATAATATAATAGAGACAGTAGATCTAGATGGTCTGTCATATTATAATAGAGACAATAGATCTAGCTGGTCTGTCATAATATAATAGACAGTGGATCTAGCTGGTCTGTTTATAATATAATAGAGACAGTAGATCTAGCTGGTCTGTCATAATACAATAGAGACAGTAGATCTACCTGGTCTGTCATAATACAATAGAGACAGTAGATTTAGCTGGTCTGTCATACCATAATAGAGACATAGAGACAGTAGATTTACCGGGTCTGTCATTTTTATAATAGAGACTGTAGATCTAGCTGGTCTGTCATAATATAATAGAGACAGAAGATCTAGCTGGTCTGTCATAATATAATAGACACAGTAGATCTAGCTGGTCTGTCATAATATAATAGAGACAGTAGATCTTGCTGGTCTGTCATAATACAATAGAAACAGTAGATATCGCTGGTCTGTCATAATAAAATAGAGACAGTATATCTAGCTGGTCTGTCATATTATAATAGACAGTAGATCTAGCTGGTCTGTCATAATATAATAGACACAGTAGAATCTAGCTGGTCTGTCATAATATAATAGAGACAGTATATCTACCTGGTCTGTCATAATATAATAGACACAGTATATCGCTGGTCTGTCTTAATATAATAGAGACAGTATATCGACCTGGTCTGTCATAATATAATAGAGACAGTAGATCTAGCTGGTGTCATAATACAATAGAGACAGTAGATATAGCTGGTCTGTCATTTTATAATGGAGACAGTATTTCTACTGGTCTGTCATAATATAATAGAGGCACTAGATCTAGCTGGTCTGTCATAATGTAATAGACAGTAGATCAGCTGGTCTGTCATAATATAATATACACAGTAGTCTGGCTGGTGCCCATGTAAGCTTTGTGAGACAGTAGATTTGGCTGGTCTGTCTGCTTATAATAGAGACATAGAACGACCATTTAACTAGTCTGTCGCAATATATAGAGACAGTATATCTACACCAGATATTATATTTCTAATAGAGACAATAGTCTTTAAATTCTGTCATAATATAATAGAGACGTAGTCTACAGATACTCAAACTCTCATCGAGACAATCGTCTAACTGATTACGGCAAAATATAATAGAGACAGTAGATTTAGTTGGTCTCACCTTACTGTCAAGACCAATAAAATCCTGGTCTTATTTCAAAATACTATGGGAGCAGTAGATCTAGCTGGTCTGTCTGTATACTAGAGATAGTAGATCTAGCTGGTCTGTCATAATACAATAGAGACAGTAGATCTAGCTGGTCTGTCATAATGTCATATTATAATAGAGACAATAGATCTAGATGGTCTGTCATAATATAATAGAGACAGTAGATCTAGCTGGTCTGTCATAATACAATAGAGACAGTAGATCTAGCTGGTCTGTCATATTATAATAGAGACAGTAGATCTAGCTGGTCAGTCATAATATAATAGAGATAGTAGATCTACCTGGTCTGTCATAATATAATAGAGACAGTAGATCTACCTGGTCTGTCATAATATAATAGAGACAGTAGATCTAGCTGGTCTGTCATATTATAATAGAGGCAGTAGATCTAGCTGGTCTGTCATAATGTCATATTATAATAGAGACAATAGATCTAGATGGTCTGTCATAATATAATAGAGACAGTAGATCTAGCTGGTCTGTCATAATACAATAGAGACAGTAGATCTAGCTGGTCTGTCATATTATAATAGAGACAGTAGATCTAGCTGGTCAGTCATAATATAATAGAGATAGTATATCTACCTGGTCTGTCATAATATAATAGAGACAGTAGATCTAGCTGGTCTGTCATAATATACTAGAGATAGTAGATCTAGCTGGTCTGTCATAATACAATAGAGACAGTAGATCTAGCTGGTCTGTCATAATATAATAGAGACAGTAGATCTACCTGGTCTGTCAAAATATAATAGAGACAGTAGATCTACATGGTCTGTCATTATATAATAGAGACAGTAGATCTACCTGGTCTGTCAAAATATAATAGAGACAGTATATTTAGTTGGTCTGTCATAATATAATAGAGACACTAGATCTAGCTGGTCTGTCATAATACAATAGAGACAGTAGATCTAGCTGGTCTGTCATAATAGAATAGAGACAGTAGATCTAGCGGGTCTGTTATAATATAATATAGACAGTAGATCTAGCTGGTCTGTCATAATATAATAGAGACAGTAGATCTAGATGGTCTGTCATATTATAATAGAGACAATAGATCTAGCTGGTCTGTCATAATATAATAGACAGTAGATCTAGCTGGTCTGTTATAATATAATAGAGACAGTAGATCTAGCTGGTCTGTCATAATACAATAGAGACAGTAGATCTACCTGGTCTGTCATAATACAATAGAGACAGTAGATTTAGCTGGTCTGTCGTACCATAATAGAGACATAGAGACAGTAGATTTACCGGGTCTGTCATTTTATAATAGAGACAGTAGATCTAGCTGGTCTGTCATAATATAATAGACAGAAGATCTAGCTGGTCTGTCATAATATAATAGACACAGTAGATCTAGCTGGTCTGTCATAATATAATAGAGAGAGTAGATCTTGCTGGTCTGTCATAATACAATAGAAACAGTAGATATCGCTGGTCTGTCATAATATAATAGAGACAGTAGATCTAGCTGGTCTGTCATATTATAATAGAGACAATAGATCTAGCTGGTCTGTCATAATATAATAGACAGTAGATCTAGCTGGTCTGTCATAATATAATAGACAGTAGATCTAGCTGGTCTGTCATAATATAATAGAGACAGTAGATCTAGCTGGTCAGTCATAATACAATAGAGACAGTAGATATAGCTGGTCTGTCATTTTATAATGGAGACAGTATTTCTACCTGGTCTGTCATAATATAATAGAGGCACTAGATCTAGCTGGTCTGTCATAATGTAATAGACAGTAGATCTAGCTGGTCTGTCATAATATAATATACACAGTAGATCTAGCTGGTCTGTCATAATACAATAGAGACAGTAGATTTAGCTGGTCTGTCATAACATAATAGAGACATAGAGACAGTAGATTTAACTGGTCTGTCATAATATAATAGAGACAGTATATCTACCTGGTCTGTCATTTTATAATAGAGACAGTAGATCTAGCTGGTCTGTCATAATATAATAGAGACAGTAGATCTACCTGGTCTGTCAAAATATAATAGAGACAGTAGATCTACCTAGTCTGTCATAATATACTAGAGATAGTAGATCTAGCTGGTCTGTCATAATACAATAGAGACAGTAGATCTAGCTGGTCTGTCATAATGTCATATTATAATAGAGACAATAGATCTAGATGGTCTGTCATAATATAATAGAGACAGTAGATCTAGCTGGTCTGTCATAATACAATAGAGACAGTAGATCTAGCTGGTCTGTCATATTATAATAGAGACAGTAGATCTAGCTGGTCAGTCATAATATAATAGAGATAGTAGATCTACCTGGTCTGTCATAATATAATAGAGACAGTAGATCTACCTGGTCTGTCATAATATAATAGAGACAGTAGATCTAGCTGGTCTGTCATATTATAATAGAGGCAGTAGATCTAGCTGGTCTGTCATAATGTCATATTATAATAGAGACAATAGATCTAGATGGTCTGTCATAATATAATAGAGACAGTAGATCTAGCTGGTCTGTCATAATATAATAGACACATTGTAGATCTAGCTGGTCTGTCATAATATAATAGAGACAGTATATCTACCTGGTCTGTCATAATATAATAGAGACAGTATATCGACCTGGTCTGTCATAATATAATAGAGACAGTATATCTAGCTGGTCTGTCATAATATAATAGAGACAGTATATCGACCTGGTCTGTCATAATACAATAGAGACAGTAGATCTAGCTGGTCTGTCATAATATAATAGAGACAGTATATTTAGTTGGTCTGTCATAATATAATAGAGACACTAGATCTAGCTGGTCTGTCATAATATAATAGAGATAGTAGATCTAGCTGGTCTGTCATAATACAATAGAGACAGTAGATCTAGCTGGTCTGTCATAATATAATAGAGACAGTAGATCTACCTGGTCTGTCAAAATATAATAGAGACAGTAGATCTACATGGTCTGTCATTATATAATAGAGACAGTAGATCTACCTGGTCTGTCAAAATATAATAGAGACAGTATATTTAGTTGGTCTGTCATAATATAATAGAGACACTAGATCTAGCTGGTCTGTCATAATACAATAGAGACAGTAGATCTAGCTGGTCTGTCATAATAGAATAGAGACAGTAGATCTAGCGGGTCTGTTATAATATAATATAGACAGTAGATCTAGCTGGTCTGTCATAATATAATAGAGACAGTAGATCTAGATGGTCTGTCATATTATAATAGAGACAATAGATCTAGCTGGTCTGTCATAATATAATAGACAGTGGATCTAGCTGGTCTGTTATAATATAATAGAGACAGTAGATCTAGCTGGTCTGTCATAATACAATAGAGACAGTAGATCTACCTGGTCTGTCATAATACAATAGAGACAGTAGATTTAGCTGGTCTGTCGTACCATAATAGAGACATAGAGACAGTAGACAGTATATCTACCTGGTCTGTCATAATATAATAGAGACAGTAGATCTAGCTGGTCAGTCATAATACAATAGAGACAGTAGATATAGCTGGTCTGTCATTTTATAATGGAGACAGTATTTCTACCTGGTCTGTCATAATATAATAGAGGCACTAGATCTAGCTGGTCTGTCATAATGTAATAGACAGTAGATCTAGCTGGTCTGTCATAATATAATATACACAGTAGATCTAGCTGGTCTGTCATAATACAATAGAGACAGTAGATTTAGCTGGTCTGTCATAACATAATAGAGACATAGAGACAGTAGATTTAACTGGTCTGTCATAATATAATAGAGACAGTATATCTACCTGGTCTGTCATTTTATAATAGAGACAGTAGATCTAGCTGGTCTGTCATAATATAATAGAGACAGTAGATCTACCTGGTCTGTCAAAATATAATAGAGACAGTAGATCTAACTGGTCTGACAAAATATAATAGAGACAGTAGATTTAGTTGGTCTGTCATAATATAATAGAGACAGTAGATCTACCTGGTCTGTCAAAATATAATAGAGACAGTAGATCTAGCTGGTCTGTCATAATATACTAGAGATAGTAGATCT